>NC_063256.1:14335247-14379477 GCF_019578655.1 Ricinus communis | reverse complement strand
TTATTATATATTCTCTATATTTCTATATCATATTGTTTACCACTTAATATATAGAATTATATTTTTCATCATTCTATTTTTTTTATTTTATACTAAACTAATTATTAATTAGGTTTAAGTTTACATTATTTGCCCTGATTTTTATTGTAATATTTAAATTGTTATTTAAAACTCCTCTTAGAATTAATTAGAACTATTATTTGTGCTATTTATTTTAAGACTTTTTAAAGCCAGTGTTATAATTAATTCCCCTTAAACGGCTCCACATCCTTAATCCCTTTCTAGTTATGCTTTATTTTTCTTTTCCTCCTTTTCTTTACATGGTTTAATTTCCTGTATTAGGTTTTCACCTCACATGTTTAAACAACTAAAATTAATTTAGCATTTTGTATATGATAGGCTCCAATGCTCAACTTGAAATAAGTTAAGCTTATTAGTGTAATCTTCCCATCCTTTATACTTATGTTCAGCTCAAATGTTAAATAAAATTATTTTTAGATTTATGAAATAAGGTCAGTTTCACATGTTAAGAAAAACTTAAGGTATTAAAATAACGAGTCTAGTCAAGGTACTAAAGTATCTTCTACTAGGATTAGACGAGGTATCAAAGTACCTCTTCTTTAATATTTCTTTACTATTTTAATAACAAGTTCATTTGTGTTCAGTTTTTTTGCTAACTTTATTTCTTCATAGTTGCAGGTTTTAATAACAATGATTTAGGAATCTTAAGTGATTCATTTAAAACTCCTCTTAGAATTAATTAGAACTATTATTTGTGCTCTTTATTTTAAGACTTTTTAAAGCCAGTGTTGTAATTAATTTCCCTTAAGCGCCCCCTCATCCTTAATCCCTTTCTAATTATGCTCTATTTTTCTTTTCCTTCTTTTCTTTACATGGTTTAATTTTCCGCATTAGGTTTTCATCTCACATGTTTAAACAACTAAAATTCATTTAGCATTTTGTATATGATAGACTCCAATGCTCAACGTGAAGTAAGTTAAGCTTATTAGTGTAATTTTCCCATCCCTTATGCTTATGTTCAGCTCAAATGCTAAATAAAATGATTTTTAGATTTATGAAATAAAATTAGAATTAAAGTTGGCCAGTTTCACATATTAAGAAAAACTTAAGGTATTAAAGTAATGAGTTTATTCAAGGTACTAATGTATCTTCTCCTAGGATTAGATGAGGTATCAAAGTACCTCTTCTTTAATATTTCTTTGCTATTTTAATGACAAGTTCATTTGTGTTCAGTCTTTTTTATAACTTTATTTCTTCATAGTTGCAGGTTTTAATAACATGGATTTAAGAATCCTAAGTGATTCATTTAAAACTCCTCTTAGAATTAATTAGGATTATTATTTGTGTTATTTGATTTAAGACTTTTAAAAGCCAAGGTTGTAATTAATTCCTCTTAGGCGCCTCCTCATCCTTAATCTCTTTCTAGTTACACTATATTCCTTTTTTTCCTCCTTTTTCTTTATATGGTTTAATTTTCCGCATTAGGTTTTCACCTCACATGTTTATAATTCTGTTCTAGAAAACACATAATTAAGACACACTTTAAACATTAACTAAACAAAAAAGAACATACTTTAAACAGAAAAGTTAACATTAATAATAATGCTCACAAAAACATGCCATATAGTAATGAAATACAGCTATCACACACAAAAATGATATGGTCTTGTACAAAAGGGAAAGCAGAAAAAAAAAGGGATGGTTTTGGCTAAAAATTTATATATTTCTAAGGAGAAATGATATCTTCATATATATAATAATTTTGAAAGCAGTAAAAGAATAAAAACAAATTCACTTTGTAATAATGCTTTACATATTACTATTAGGAATAATTTTTCTTCTAGGGGACCTTCTCCAATTATGCCTTTTTGGAAGGGGAAAAAACTGCATAAAAAGAAAATATAGAGCTTTTTGAGGAATATTAGGCTGGTGGTTGAATTAATTATCATGAAACAATAGTGGGAATGTAATCTTCTCATCCCTTATACTTATGTTCAGCTTAAATATTAAATAAAATGACTTTAGATTTACGAAAAAAGGTTATTTTCATATGTTAAGAAAAACTTAAGATATTAAAATAATGAGTCTAATCAAGGTACCAATGTATCTTCTACTAGGATTAGACGAGGTATCAAAGTACCTCTTCTTTAATATTTCTTTGCTATTTTAATAACAAGTTCATTTGTGTTTAGTCTTTTTTTTCTTCATAATTGCAGGTTTTAATAACATGGATTTAAGAATCCTAAGTGATTCATTTAAAACTCCTCTTAGAATTAATTAGGATTATTATTTGTGTTATTTGATTTAAGACTTTTAAAAGCCAGGGTTGTAATTAATTCCTCTTAGACGCTCCCTCATCCTTAATCTCTTTCTAGTTATGCTCTGTTCCTTTTTTCCTCATTTTCTTTACATGGTTTAATTTTCCGCATTAGGTTTTCACCTCACGTGCTTAAACAGCTAAAATCAATTTAGCATTTTGTATGTGGTAGGCTCCAATGCTCAATTTGAAGCAAGTTAAATTTATTAGTGTAATCCTGTTATCCCTTATGCTTATGTTGAGCTCAAATACTAAATAAAATGCCTTCTAGATTTATGAAATAAAATTAGACATTAATTTGCTTAGTATCACATGTTAAGAAAAACTTAAGGTATTAAAATATCTTCCCTAGGACTAGATAAGGTATCAATATATCTTTCTAATGAGTCTAATCAAGGTACTAATGTATCTTTTGCTAGGAGTAGATGAGGTATCACATGTTAAGAAAAACTTAAGGTATTAAAATATCTTCCCTAGGACTAGATAAGGTATCAATATATCTTTCTAATGAGTCTAATCAAGGTACTAATGTATCTTTTGCTAGGAGTAGATGAGGTATTGAAGTACATCTTCTTTAATATTTCTTTGCTCTTTTAATTACAAGTTTCTTTGTGTTTAATCTTTTACTAACTTTATTTTCTCATAGTTGTAGGTTTTGATAGTATGGATTTAGGAATCCTAAGTGATTCATTTAAAACTCCTTTTAGAATTAATTGGGATTATTATTTGTGGTATTTGATTTAAGGCTTTTAAAAGCCAGGGTTGTATTTAATATCCCTTAAGCGTCCCCTCATCTTTAATCCCTTTCTAGTTTTCCTCTATTCTTCTTTTCCTTCTTTTCTTTACATAGTTTAATTTCCCGCATTAGGTTTTCACCTCACATGTTTCAACAACTAAAATCAATTTAGCATTTTGTGTGTGATAGGCTCCAATGCTAAATTTGAAGTAAATTAAGCTTATTAGCGTAATTCTCATATCCTTGTGCTTATGTTCAAATTTCAAATGCTAAATAAAATGACTTTTAGATTTATGAAATAAAATGAGACTTTAATTTGGTCAGTTTCACATGTTAAAAAAAACTTAAGGTATTAAAGTATCTCTTAAGAGATAAGATACTAATATATCTTCTGCTAGGATTAGACCGGTATTAAAGTACCTCTTCTTTAATATATTCTTGCTATTTTATTTATAAGTTCATTTGTGTTTAGTATTTTTACTAGCATTATTTGCTCATAGTTGCACGTTTTGATAACATGGATTTAGGAATCCTAAGTGATTCATTTAAAACACCTCTTAGAATTAATTAGGATTATGATTTGCGTTATTTTATTTAAGGCTTTTAAAAGCCAGGGTTGTAATTAATTCTCCTTAAGCGCTCCCTCGTCCTTAATCCTTTTCTAGTTTTCCTCTATTCTTCTTTTCCTCCTTTTCTCTATATGGTTTAATTCTCTGCATTAAATTTTCACCTCACATGTTTAAACAACTAAAATCAATTTAGCATTTTGTATGTGATAGGCTCCAATGCTCAACTTTTATTAGTGTAGTCTTTCCATCCCTTATGCTTATATTCTCAAATGCTAAATAAAATGACTTTTAGATTTATGAAATAAGATGAGACTTTACTTTGGTCAGTTTCACATGTTAAGAAAAACTTAAGGTATTAAAGTATCTTCCCTAGGAGATAAGGTACCAATATATCTCTCTAATGAGTATAGTCAAGGTACTAATGTATCTTCTTCTAGGATTAGACGGGGTATCAAAGTACCTCTTCTTTAATACTTCTTTGCTATTTTAATTACAAGTTCATTTGTGTTCAGCCTTTTTGCTAACTTATTTCTTCATAGTTGTAGGTTTTGATAACATGGATTTAGGAATCCTAAGTGATTCATTTATAACTCCTCTTAGAATTAATTAGGATTATTATTTGTGTTACTTGATTAAAGGCTTTTAAAAGCCAGGCTTGTAATTGATTCCCCTTAAGTGCCCCCTCATCCTTAATCTCTTTCTTGTTTTTCTTTATTCTTCTTTTCCTCCTTCTCTTTACATGGTTTAATTTTCCGCATTAGATTTTCACCTCACATGTTTAAATAACTAAAATCAATTTAAAATTTTATATCTGATAGGCTCCAATGCTCAACTTGAAGTAAGTTAAGTTTATTAGTGTAATCCTCCCATCCCTTAGGCTTATGTTCAACTTAAATGCTAAATAAAATGATTTTTAGATTTATTAAATAAAATTAGACTGTAATTTGGTCAATTTCACATGTTAAGAAAAACTTAAGTTATTAAAGTATCTCCTTCGGAACTAGATAAGTTACCAATATATCTCTCTAATGAGTCTAGTCAAGGTTAGTATATCTTCTGCTAGGATTAGACGAGGTATCAAAGTACCTCTTCTTTAATATTTCACCTTAATATTTTATAGTAACTTTAATATTTTTCGGGTAATTACTATTCGCCCCTTATACTTTTCATATTATACTAATTACTCTCTAATATCTAAAAATTATATTTTCTTCATCATTCTATTTTGTAATTGTATACTAAAAATTTGCTCCGTTTGAATTTTCGTTAAACAATGTTACATAAGTTTGGTTTTATACTATTTGCCCCGATCTTTGATGTAATATATAAATTGCCTCTTGATCTGTAATGTAATACAAATTACCTCTTGACCTTTTATGTAATATGCAAATTGCCTCTTAAATTTATTTATTATACTAGAAATTTTTATTCTAATTTCTTTGTAAAATTCAAGAAGTTTAAGGATCAAATTATATTTTTATCAATTTAGTTTATTATTAATTGCATTGACTATCAAAATGCAAGAGGACATTAGTGCAATATATAAAATATAGGGGGTAATTTGTATATTACACCAAAAATCAAGAAGCAAATAGTATAATACCAAACCTAGTTTACGATTGTCTTATCGGAATTTTGACGAGAGGGGTTTTTTATTATAAAATTACAAAATAAAAGGATAAAAATTATAAATTTTAGATACTAAGGGATAAATATGGAAAAACATAAGGAGTATATAGTAATTACCCTAAATTTTTTTAGTTAGTTTAATTTTTATTTGTTATTTTTATTGCAAGTTTTTGTAATTAGTCTTTTCGCTAATTGTATTTTTCATAGCTCGCAGGTTTTGATAACATGGATTTAGAATCCTAAGTGAGTAATTTAAAACTCATCTTAGAATTATTTAAGATTATTATTCGTGTTATTTGTTTTAAGGCTTTTAAAAGCCGGGATTGTAGTTAATTTCCTTAAGCATCCCCTATCATCCTTAATAGCTTTTTATCTTTGCTCTATTCTCCTTTTCTCCCTTTCTTTGCATGGTTTAATTTCACTTATTAGGTTTTCAACTCACATGTTTAAAGGATAAAATCAATTTAGCATTCTGCATGTGATCGCTCCAATGTTCAACTTGAATTTATGTCAAGGTTACGAGTGTAGTCTTTTCATGACTTATGCTTATGTTCACCTCAAATGCTAAAATAAACTAGGGCATTTAGATTTTTAGAAAATAAAATTAGACTTTGATTTGGTCAATCTCACATGTCAAGAAAAATTTAAGGTATTAAAATATCTACCCTAGGACTAAATTTAAGGTATTCTATGCTAAATTTATTTTAGCTGGTTAAAATTTTTGTTGAACAATTATGAACCAGTTTTAAGCTTATACTATTTTCTCTTTAAATTTTTGTGTAATGTATAAATTTCCCTTTATATTTAGTCATTGCACTAAAATCTCTTTGTCTCAAAAGTCAATACAATTTAAGAATTAATTCTATAAAAAAACATAGTTTGATCTCATACTTCTTAGCAGAATTATAATTCTAGTATGAAAAATTAATAATAAGAATAATATTTATTTTATTTTAGTAATTTAGAGTTAAATTATATATATTTTTAATATTTTCATAAATATAAGTACTTTTAAAATATTTAAAAATTTACTAGAATTGAATTATTTTTAAAATTATGGTAATCAAAGAACACTAGTTAACTATTTTTACATATATTAAAATTGATTTTGCGAAATTAGAAAATGAAGTTCTAGTATAATTAATAAAATATAAGGAGCAATTTGTATATTACACCAAAGTCGGAGGGCAAATAGTATAAAATCAAATTTAATTAGCAATGTTTAATTGAAATTCTAAGGAGGAGATTTTATTATATGATACAAAATAGATTGATGAAAATATAATTTTTAAATGTTAAGAGTTAAATAGTTAAATAATATGAAAATACAAAAATATATAGTAACTACCTCTTATTTATAATAATAATAAATTAAATATTTGTAAAGATATTATTGGTTTAAATTTTTTTATTAATATAATAACATAAGATTATTGAAAATATTTATTAATTAATTTTTGGTATTATATAAATTATACTATAAATAAAGTTAATATTATTATCTTTTAATATTACAACCATTGTCTGATTAGAAACTACAATATTTTACATTAACTTTAATTTTCTTAGTTATTTTAATATTTCTTTGCTATTAATTACAAGCTTATTTGTGCTTAGTCTTTTTGCTAACTTTATTTCTTTATAGTTACAGGTTTTGATAACATAGATTTAGGAATTCCAAGTGAGTCATTTAAAACTCCTCTTAGAATTAATTAGGATTATTATTTGTGTTATTTGTTTTAAGGCTTTTAAAAGCCAGGATTGTAATTAATTTTCCTTAAGCGTCCCCGTCATCCTTAATCCCTTTCTAGTTTTGTTCTATTCTCCTTCCCCCCTTTCTTTGCATGGTTAGTTTCACTTATTAGGTTTTCACCATACATGTTTAAAGCACAAAATCAATTTTGATTTTGCATGTGATTAGCTCTAATGCTCGACTTGAAGTATCAATCTTACTAGTGTAATCTTCGAGTGCCTTATGCTTATGTTTACCTCAAATGCTAAAATAAAATTAGGGCATTTAGATTTTTAGGAAATAAAATTAGACTTTGATTTGGTCAGTCACACATGTCAAGAAAAACTTAAGATATTAAAGTATCTCTCTTAGAACTAAATAAGAAATCAATATTTCTCTCTAATGAGTCTAGTAAAAGTACTGATATATTTCCTGCTAGGATTTGGCGAGGTTTATTTTAGGATTAGAAAAGTAACTTATTAATTAATGATAATTAAAAAATATAACTTTAAACGTTACTTTTAGAATTAGAATTACTTTCTTAATAAAAGTTAATTTTATAGTTAGTATGATTTTTAACAATGTAATTGAAATACTATTTTCTAGGATTAGAATTAGTATTAATTATTATATATTCTCAGTATTTTTTCTATATCACAATGTCTAACTCTTAACATTTAAAAATTATATTTAGCATTTTTTATTTTCTGATTCTCTACTAAAAATTATTGCTATTTAGAATTTTTGTTGAATAATTATTGACTAAGTTTGAGATTATACTATTTTCTTCTTGAATTTTTATGTAATGTACAAATTTTCCTTTATATTTAATTATTGCACTAAAATCTCTTTCTGTCTCGAAAGGCAATGCAATTAAAGAATTAATTTCATAAAAATATAATTTCATTCTCAAACTTCTTATCGAGTTATAATTCTATTATGACAAAATTAATAATAAAAATAATATTTTATTTTATTTTAATGATTTAGAGTTAGATTATATAAATTTTTAATATTTTTATAAATATAAGTACTTTTAGAATATTTAAATTTTAATAGGATTTTAATTATTCTTGAAATTAGAGTAATCAAGGAACACTAGTTAACTATTTTTAGATATATTAAAATTACATTTTGCGAAATTAGAAAATGTGGTTCTATTATAATTAATAAACTATAAGGAGCAATTTGTATATTACAACTCAAGTCAGGACGCAAATAGTATAAAATTAAATTTAGTTAATGATGTTCAATTGAAATTCTAATGGAATATATATAGTAAATACCTCTTATTTATAATATTGTTAATAATAATAACACTAAATTAAATATTTTAAAGATTTTATTGGTTTTAAAATTATTTCATTAATGTAATAACATAACATTATTGAGAAATATTAATTAATTGATTATTAGTATTATATAAATTAATACTATAAATACAGTTAATATTGCTATCTTTTAATATTACAATAATTGTCTAATTAGAAACCACAATATCTTACATTTACTTCAATTTTTTCAATTACTTCAATATTTTTTTGCTAATTTAATTATAAGTTTATTTTTTTTATTTTTTTGTTAATTTTATTTCTTCATAGTTGTAGGTTTTGATAATATGGATTTAGAAATCCTATGTGAGTCATTTAAAACTCCTCTTCAAATTAATTAAGATTATTGTTAGTGTTATTTGTTTTAAGGCTTTTAAAAGCTAGGATAGTAATTAAATCTTCTTAAGCGCCCCATCATCCTTAATCACTTTCTAGTTTTGCTCTATTCTTCTCTCCTCCCTTTCTTTGCATGGTTTAATTCAACGCATTAGGTTTTTACCTTAAGTGTTTAGAAGACAAAATCAATTTAGTATTTTGTACGTGATCAGCTTCTATGCTCAACTTCGAATAAGTCAAGCTTACCAATGTAATCTTCACGTGCCTTATGCTTATGTTCACCTCAAATGCTAAAATAAAATGAGGGCATTTAGATTTAGAAAATAAATTAGATTTTGATTTGGTCAGTTTCACATGTTAAGAAAAACTTAAGGTATTAAAGTATCTCTCATATGATTAGATAATGTATCAATATATCTCTCTTATGAGTCTAGGCAAGGTACTAATATATTTTTTGCTAATCAAAGTACTTCTTCCGTAGATTAGTATATTTTAGGGATAGAAAACTAACTTAATAAGTAATCAGAATGTTAAAAATCTAACTTTAGATGCTACTTTTAAAATTATAATTATTTTCTTAATAGAAAGTTAATATGATTTTTAATGATGTATTTAAAATACTATTTTCTAGAATTAGAGTTAGTACTAGTTATTATATATTCTGTATATTTTTCTATATCATAATGTTTACCTCTTAACATTAAAAATTATATTTGTTATTTTCTATTTTGTGATTTTATACTAAAATTCTTTTTATATAGATTAGTTTAATTTTGCTATATAGTTTGAAATGGCAAGGGCCTCAAAGGGTTCGCTCCTTCCTTTGGCTTGTTTGCCCCAGAATCTGTTAGTGTATAAATTTGTGGGATTTGGAAAATCTTTTTCCCAATCAAAGTCAATGCACTCAAAGAATTCATTTCATAAGAAACTATAATTTGATCCTCAAACTTTTATCAAAGTTATAATTGTAGTGCAATAAAATTAATAATAAAAATAATATTTATTTTATTTTAATAATTTTAAGTTAATTATATAAATTTTTAATATTTTCACAAATATGTAGTTCAAATTATTTATATTCTACTGGAATTTAATTTTCTTGAAATTATATTAATTAAAGAGCACTACTTAACTATTTTTATATATATTAAAATTGATTGTTGCAGAAATCAGAAAACTGTGTTATAGTATAATTAATAAACTATAAAGGGTAATTTGTATATTACACCAAAAATCAGAGGGCAAATGCTGTAAAATCAAATTTAGTTAGCGATGTTTAATTGAAATTGTAAGGGAGGCAAGTTTTATTATGAAAACTAAAATAGAATAATAAAAAATATAATTTTAAAATGTTAATGGTTAAATAATGTAATACAGATAAATATATATAGTAAATATCTCTTATTTATAATATTTTTAATAATAATAATAATAACAAATATTTTTAAAGATTTTACTGGTTTTAATGGTTTTAAAATTATTTCATTAATGTAATAACATAACATTATTAAAAAATATTTATTAATTGATTTTTTAGTATTATAAAAATTAATACTATAAATATATTTAATATTATTATCTTTAAATACTACAACTATTTTCTAATTAGAAACCACAATATTTTATATTTACTTTAATTTTTTTCAGTTACTTCAATATTTCTTTGCTATTTTAATTATAATTATTTTATATTTAGTCTTTTTTGCTAATTTTATTTCTTCACAGTTGTAGGTTTTGATAACATAGATTTAGGAATCCTAAGTGAGTCATTTAAAACTCCTCTTCGAATTAATTAGGATTATTATTTGTGCTATTTGTTTTAAGGAGTAATTTCCCTTAAGTATCCCCTCATCCTTAATCCCTTTCTAGTTTTGCTCTATTCTCCTCTCTCCCCTTTCTTTGCATGGTTTAATTTCACGCATTAGATTTTCACCTCACATATTTAAAGGACAAAATCAATTTAGTATTTTACATGTGATCAACTCCAATGCTCAACTTCGAGTACGTCAAGCTTATCAATGTAATCTTCATGTGCCTTATACTTATGTTCACCTCAAATGCTAAATAAAATAAGGGCATTTAGATTTAGAAAATAAAATTAGACTTTGATTTGGTCAGTTTCACGTGTTAATAAAAACTTAAGGTATTAACTCTAGGACTAGATAAGGTACCATTATATCTCTTTAATGAGTCTAGTCAAGGTATTAATGTATCTTTTGCTAGGATTAAGGGAGGTATCAAAGTACCTTTTCCGTAAATTAGTATATTTTAGGATTAGAAAACTAACTTATTAACTAATGAGAATGTTAAAAATCTAATTTTAAATGCTACTTTCTAGAATTACAATATTTCTTAATAGAAACTTAATTTTTTAGTTAGTATGATTTTTAACAATGTAATTAAGATACTATTTTCTAGAATTAGAGTTAGTACTAGTTATTATATATTCTCTATATTTGTTTATATCATGATGTTTACCTCTTAATATTTACAAATTATATTTTTTCATTTTCTATTTTGCAATATATACTAAAATTTGTTACTATTTAGAATTTTTGTTGAACAATTATTAACTAGGTTTGAGTTTATATTATTTGCCCCCTGAGTTTTTGTGTAATGCACAAGCCTTTTATATTTAATTATTGCACTATAATCTTTTTCTGTTTCAAAAGTCATTGCAATTAAAGAATTAATTTCATAAAAAATATAATTTGATCCTCAAACTTCTTATCAAAGTTATAATTCTAGTGTAACAAAATTAATAATAAAAATAATATTTATTTTATTTTAATAATTTAAAAGTTAAATTATATAAATTTTTAATATTTTCACAAAAACGTTGTTTAAATTATTTAAATTTTACTGAAATTTAATAATTCTTGAAATTATAGTAATTAATGAATAATACTTAACTATTTTTACATATATTAAAATTGATTTTTGCAAAAATTAGAAAATAGGGTTATAGTATAATTAATAAATTATAAGAGGCATTATACCAAAAGTCAGAAGAAAAATAATATAATATTAAATTTATATAGCGATGTTTAACTGAAATTCTAAGGGAGTGGGAATTTATTATAAAATATAAAATAGGATAATGAAAAATATAATTTTTAAATGTTAATGGTTAAATAGTATAATATGGAAAAAACGCAGAAATATATTGTTAACGCCTCTTATTTATAATATTTTTAATAATAATAAATAATTAAAGATTTTATTGGTTTTAAAATCTTTTCACTAATGGAACATAACATTATTGAAAAATATTTATTAATTGATTTTTAGTATTATATAAATTAATACTATAAATATATTTAATATTATTAACTTTAATACTACAATTATTATCTAATTAGAAATCATAATATTTTAGATTTACTTTAAATTTTTTTAGTTACTTTGATATTTCTTTGCTATTTTAGTTACAAGTTTATTTGTGTTTAGTCTTTTTACTAACTCTATTTCTTCATAGTTGCATGTTTTAATAACATAGATTTAGGAATCCTAAGCGAGTGATCTAAAACTTCTCTTAGAATTAATTAGGATCATTATTTGTATTATTTGTTCTAAAGCTTTTAAAAGCTAGGATTGAAATTAATTTCTTTTAAACGCCCCCCTCATCCTTAATCCGTTTCTAGTTTTGCTATATTCTCCTCTCTTCCCTTTCTTGCATGGTTTAATTTCACGTATTAGGTTTTCACCTCATATGTTTAAAGGACAAAATCAATTTAGCATTTTGCACTTGATCAGCTCCAATGCTCAACTTCAAGTAAGTCAAGCTTACCTGCTTATGTTTACCACAAATACTAAAATAAAAGGAGGGCATTTAGATTTAGGAAATAAAATTATTTTTTGATTTGGTCAGTTTCACATGTTAAGAAAAACTTAAGGTATTATAGTATCTTCCCTAAAACTAAATAAGGTACCAATAAATCTCTCTAATGAGTCTAGTCAAGGTACTAATATATCTTCTGCTAGGATTAGTGGAGGTATCAAAATACCTCTTCCATAGATGTGGTATATTTTAGGATTAAAAAACTAACTTATTAAGTAATAAAAATGTTAAAAATCTAATTTTAAATGCTACTTTCTAGAATTAGAATTATTTTCTTAAGAGACAGTTAATTTTTTAGTTAACATGATTTTTAACAATGTAATTAAGATCCTATTTTCTAGAATTAGAGTTAGTACTACTTATTATATATTCTCTATGTTTGTCTATATCATGATGTTTACCTTTTAACATTTACAAATTATATTTTTTCATTTTTTATTTTATAATATTATACTAAAAATTTTTGTTGCTTGAAATTTTTGTTGAACAATTATTAACTAGGTTTGAGTTTATACTATTTGCCTCCAGAATTTTTGTGTAATGTTCAAATTGCCCTTTATATTTAATTATTGCACTAAAATCTTTCTGTCTTGAAATTCATTGCAATAAAAGAATTAATTATATAAAAAAATATAATTTGATCCTCAAACTTTTTATCAAAGTTATAATTCTAGTGTAACAAAATTAATAATAAGAATAAAATTTATTTTATTTTAATAATTTAAAATTAAATTATATAAATTCTTGATATTTTCACAAATGTAGTTTAAATTATTTAAATTTTATTAGAATTTAATTATTCTTGAAATTATAGTAATTAAAGAACTCTATTTAACTATTTTTACATATATTAAAATTGATTTTTGCAGAAATTAGAAAATTGGGTTCTAGTAATTAATAAAGTAAAAGAGGCAATTTGTATATTACACAAA
This sequence comes from Ricinus communis, assembly GCF_019578655.1. Taxonomy (NCBI): domain Eukaryota; kingdom Viridiplantae; phylum Streptophyta; class Magnoliopsida; order Malpighiales; family Euphorbiaceae; genus Ricinus; species Ricinus communis. The sequence goes on along the minus strand of NC_063256.1, from coordinate 14,366,033 downwards.
AAAACAAAAGACAAATAGTGTAAAATCAAATTTAATTAGCGATGTTTAATTGAACATCTAAGGGAAGAGGATTTATTATAAAAGCAAAATCAAATGATGAAAAATATTATTTTTAAATGTTAATGATTAAATAGTGTAATATAGAAAAACACATAAATATATAGTTATTGTCTCTTATTTATAATATTTTTAATAAGAATAATAATTAAAAAATTTATTGGTTTTAAAAATTTTCACTAATGTAATAACATAATATTATTGAAAAATATTTATTAATTGATTTTTAGTATTATATAAATTAATAGTATAAATATATTTAATATTATTAACTTTTAATACTACAATCATTATCTAATTAGAAACCATAATATTTTATATTTACTATCAATGCGGCCATTCTCGTCTATCAGCTGAGAACGTTTCCCAAGGCACCGAAAATAGGAAGAAAGAAAAATAAAATCTTAACTTACAGTATTGTTGAGAAAAAAGTTTTCTTAGCAGTAAAAATGATATTTTTAGCTTTTTTAGGACATATGTGAAAAAACTCCTCTTTCAAATCAATTCAGCCCAAACTAGAGTTGAACATTGAGCATGTTATTCACACTCAAAAATAAATTAAATTAATTTATGTTAATTTAGTTATTCTTATTAATAATAAAAAGAAGAAAGAAAAATTGCTTATCTACTAACAAACTTAACAGCTTATATATTGCTTTTTATTTTTGATTAACAGCAAAAAAAAAAGGTACTTGGAGCTTTAAGATTAAGTTGAAACACCCAACAAGTTTACTATATGCAAAATATTTTCACATTCAAATTAAACAGAAAAAAGAAAAAGAAAAAGAAAAACATTGTGGCAATTGTTATGAAATGCTTTAAATTTTATCTTTTATCTTTTTAATCTAATTTCTCAAAAAAATTAATTTCTACCAAAAATCAATATAATTAAAAAAAATAACTGGCTAGGTTTTTAAATAAACAGACATAGAGTAATATAAAAGAAGAAAAGAAGAAACCCAATCAATGATTTTAAGCCCCTCTCTCACTGTCGAGCTTTAATTAAAGTCAACATTCAAAATCTGAATATAAATAAGAAATCAGATATGGAAAAAAAGATAATCTCTTAGCCAATGATTTGTTTTCATGAATGAATTGAAAAGAAAAAGAAGAAAAAAAAGAATTTTATAGATGACAAATGGATGTAGTAATTTAATAAAATAAAAATGAGATAAAATATTTTAAATTTTATTTAAAAAATAAAATAAAGTTGGAGTCAAGAAGAACTTAAGAATTGAAAATATGAAATGTAAGAATTTTTACTTAAATATTCAATTCACCTTTCTTGTAATGCGTGTGGGTTGCAAATAATTGGTCAAGAGTTAATTTGGTATGAAATATTTAAGTTATGGGTTTATTTTTCAAAATATTCATTTTTGACTTTTTTTATTCCCGCAACACAAGTTGAGGGCCAAAATGGCCTTGTCCAAATAAAATGTCTGTTGACATATTATTCTTAGATTTGTAATGTGAAATCAAAAATTTTAGCTTTTAATTTTTTTTAAAAGTCATTAACTCATATATTCTGTGGAATATTTCTATTATTTTTATATTTATTTAAAATAAATGATAATTTTTATTAAAATAAATTATATATATTTAATTTAATCAATAATAAATTGAATGTAAATCTCTTCAAATTATAATAATATTTTTATTTAAAAATATTTTATATATCGTATAAAATCATACATGAGATAATATAACAAAATATTAATATATTGAAGTAAATATAATACTTTAGCAGTCATTCTTCATAGGATTTTTATTATTTTAATTTTTTAAATATTATTAGTTGATATATTGAGTTTGTTATATATATATTAGTTATATAAGACATAATATTATATTTTATAATTAAAAATTATTATCTAATTAGTAAGTAATTTATTAATTAATATCTTAACTATATTTAATAAGTAATAAATATAAAATTTGTATAAGGTATATGTTTATATATTAAAATTACTATGTAATAACATATTATATACACGTGTAAATTTGTTACAAAAAGAAATAATATATATATGCCAAAATTTCCCTAGAATCCCGAGGTTCTATCCTATACTCACTCCCTTTCCTACTCCTCCACCCTCACCCAAAATCCACCAAAGTAAGCCTTAGCCATGGAATCCAAGAGCTTGTGAGGTAGAGAGGGACCTTCCTTAGGTTCTCCTTCTTCACTTCTCTTTCCCATCAAGACGACTGACGAAAGGGGGAGAAAGGACAGATCACCTGCCGATTCACTAAGTTTTCAAAGTCCAAAGAGCGCAGACTAGCCACGGAGCTTGGATACGGTTTCCCGATCGGAGATCCATGGATCACAGACGGTATCTCCCCATGGCCTTTCGCCTTTGAAAGCGTCCTTCCTTCTCAATGCCCGGGCTATATATATATATATATATATAAAAGTTGAGATATTATTTTTTAGTTAATCATATTTTATTTAGAAATAAATTATTTGTCGAAAATATTAGTTGAATTTGTATCTACCCACTTCTTTTTTTCCTATTTTTTTAAAAGAATGCAACGAATACTATTCCCACAATAGGAAAGAGCTTTTCAAATTTCTAAACCAAATAGGAACATAAGTGAGGGTATAACTTAATCTCAGCCTTCCATTCCAATCATCTCTCTAAATTTCCTTGTCCAGTTGAAGATCGCAGGCGCTTGACGTTTGGAAGACCATAATCTTCTCACTGGAATCTGAAAGGGACTGTGAAGGGGTTCGCTTGGCTTCTTTATTTATAATTTCTGATTCTGTGTTGTTCCAAATTAGTGCCATGGTATGTTGTTTGATTTTTCTGGAATTGATTTGTGAGGAATATAAGAATCTGAATTTTGATCTTTAATAACTAAACATCATGGTGTGGAGTCTGAAGAGCGATTAAGCGACTCTTTTTGTCTTATTGGTTTTCCAAAGATTTTGTCATTTCATATCATAATTCCAATGCAAATAGACTCTCTTTGAGATTCCAAGGTTAAATGCTTTGATGTGAGGGATCTATTTGGGGTTTGAGCAAAAATTCTTTCCCTTATGGGTATAACAATAAGATTTTAGTGATCATCATTCTGTAGGGAGTTTCAATCCTGACAATCATTTCTTTGGCGTTTTGAACACAAAGATTAGATCAGAAAACAAAATAATTGAATCTCAGTGTTTGCACCTTTCTCTGTTTTCCTTGTTATTTTGAAAATCCATTAAGTGGGTTGATTGTCAAGTATCTGGTTGGAGTTTTTTCTTTTTAGCTAATTTTTTTTTAAAATATATTTGTTAAGTAGTTAGATTAAAGTTGGCCAGCCATCTTGATCAGTAGTTTGGTCTGTGTTTGCCAATTAGGTCTGATTGACAATCAAAAATTTCTTCTTACCCAACTCGTTTTTTTATGGACAGACATTTATGGGAAGGAACCTTGATAACATAGGTCTGGTTTGGTCATGTACACGTGGTTCGACATTTATAGAAATGAATGTCAGGCTTTGCACGTTTAACTGATATTTCAAACCATTGTTTTTCTAGGGACGTCTGGTTAGATATTCAGGAAGAACTCTCATTGGTGCCTAACTTTTTACTTCTAATTTCAGCTTAAAACAAAAAGTTTAAATTTCAGTAAGTTTTTGGTTCTATGCTGTTTCTTTCGATCAATTTGTTAGGAGAATGGTGAGGTGATGCTAGCTTTATTAGTTTCGTTTGTGGTTTTGATATTTTTGACTCAATAATTATATGTTTTGTGATTTCTTCTTGCTTTTTTTGGAAACAACAGCTGTCGTTTATATAGACTTGAAAAGAGTTCTTCTAGCATTTCAATAATCTCAGTGAGCAATCCGGAGAAAGGAGCCTTGTGGTTATGTTCTTATGATGAGGGAGTTTCTCTACTACCTTATGTGTTTCTGTTTTAGTCAACAGTATTAACTCCTAATAGATGTACAATAATTTAAGCTAGTTAAGTTGTATGTATTTGTAGGGTTCAACATTTTGATTGTTAAGTATTATTTTACATTGAAATATGATTCTTTTTTTTTTCTTAATCCTAACTGATTTGGAACTATGGAAGGCTGAGCTCTTTATGCTACTGCCTACTGATCTTATGTCTTCCATTGTCGCAAAACTGTAGTTTTATTGCATTGCTAATAGACATTAGTATATTATTTTGGGTGATTGCTCTAGTGATTGGCTTTCAATGTTTTGTGCTTTTGGTTTTTGTGTCTCTACTTAATTATGATATTGCTGATGTTTAGATAGTTGTAGCTGGATTAAGTTTAATTATTCAATTTGGTTCTAGTTTACTCTCTCTGTATTTTCTTCCTTGCAGGATTTGGGTTTTAGTTTTTGGTTGGGCATTTTTGGCCAGGGTCAAACTTTCTCCTAATTTCATTTGGTTCTTGTTACGTACATAGCTTCTTATTTTCAATGCTAGCTTTTCTTAATATTTATGATACGTGACTTAAAAGAAGGTGAATAGTGATAACTTTTTAAAAGAGAGATATAAGGTGAATAGTGATAACTTTTTAAAGAGAGATATAAGGTGAATAGTAATAACTTTCTAACAGAAAGATATACTTTTCTTGTTTTGAAGTTCTAATCTTGTACTCCATAAATTACTGTGTGCCAAAGAAGGAAATGAAGTTCCTGTGGCTTGATCTTGATCTATATTTTAATAGCTTCTTGTTTCAATCTAAAATTTGTTTCATGATCGACTTGGGATGAGTGAAATCAGGAAGTAAAATTGCATGCATTTGCTTAATTTTGTCTTCTTTATTCTGCATCACCCTTTGTGGAAACTGTTTAACCTTTTACAATTACTCTAAGATTGAGTTGTTTTTGGAAATGCTTTGTAGCTTTGATCAATAGTCAGAATTCTAAAGGTACACATATTGGTTGTACACTTGGTTTGACTTTCCTTTCTCCATCTTCCTGTAGTTCAACTCTATAGTTTTGATCAATATTCTTTTTGGGTTACAGCAAATAAATCCAATCATAAAAGCGTCCAATTGAGAGAAGTGAAAAAGAGCCTCAAGTGCCACAATGGTAAATTACTCTGTTTCTTATTTGTATTCGATAATTTTGCTTTGCTTTGCGCCTTGAATATTATAGGTAAAATATATTTAATATTCCAATTGACCCAGTTTAGATAAAAATATAAAATAATTATCTTATATTTTACTAAAATGTTTGCTAATACTTTTTCTTTTAAATTCTTTTGGCATTTTGGCATATATTGGCTATGTCGTCTTCTGTATTACATGCTATGCATCATGGCATTTTAGCACACATTGGCTACCTTGTCCGCTAGCCTACGTCAATTGCAGTATAATGATGCTAATTTTGAAGGTTAGCTAGCTGAAAATTTTTATGTGATTTTTGTTTGTATTTATGTTGTTGGACACTTTAGTAAGAACAAGAAAGCGATTGCCTGTGGTTTATTTATTTATATCATATGTTTTCATTTCTTTTTTACTGGGAGTAGAGCTATTTTTGCACTCTTTTTTAGTTATAGAAGCTCTAAATAAATTCAATCAAGAAAGCATCCAACTGAGAGAAGGGAAAAAGAGCCTCAAGTACCAAAATGGTAAATTATTTCACTTTTTATTTCTATTCGATAATTCTGCTTTGCGTTTTTTATCTTAAATATTATGGGTAAAATGTATTTAATAATCTTATTGGGTATAACAATAAGATTTTAGTGATCATCTTTCTGTAGGGAGTTTTAATCTTGCCAATCCTTTTTTTGGCGTTTTGAACACAAAGATTAGATCAGAAAACAAAATAATTGAATCTCAGTGTTTGCACCTTTCTCTGTTTTCCTTCTTATTTTGAAAATCCATTTAGTGGGTTGATTGTCAAGTATCTGTTTGGAGTCGTTTCTTTTTAGCTAATCGTTTTTTAAAATATGTTTGTTAAGTAGATAGATTAAAGTTAGCCAGTCATCTTGATCATTAGTTTGGTCTGTGTCTGCCAATTAGGTCTGGTTGAGAATAAAAAGTTTCTTCTTACCCAACTCGTCTTTTTATGGACAGACATTTATGGGAAGGAACCTTGATAACATAGGTTTGGTTTGGTCATGTACATGTGGTTCGACATTTATGGAAATGAATGTTAGGCTTTGCACGTTTAACTGATATTTCAACCTATTGTTTTTCTAGGGACGTATGGTTAGATATTCAGGAAGAACTCTTATTGGTGCCTAACTATTTACTTCTAATTTCAGCTTAAAACAAAAAGTTTAAATTTCAGTAAGTTTTTTGGTTGCTATCCTGTTCTTTTGATCAATTTGTTAGGAGAATGGTAAGGTGATGCTAGCTTTATTAGTTTCGTTTGTGGTTTTGATATTTTTGACTCAGTAATTATATGTTTTGTGATTTCTTCTTGCTTTTTTTGGAAACAACAGCTGTCGTTTATCTAGACTTGAAAAGAGTTCTTCTAGCATTCCAATAATCTCAGTGAGCAATCCGGAGAAAGGAGCCTTGCGGTTATGTTCTTATGATGAGGGAGTTTCTATACCTCCTTATGTGTTTCTATTTTAGTCAACAGTATTAACTCCTAATATTCTTATTAGAGAATGTACAATAATTTAAGCTAGCTAAGTTGTATGTATTTGTAGGGTTCAACACTTTGAAAGGAAGTATTATTTTACATTAAAATATAATTCTTTTTTTTTTTAATCCTGACTGATTTGGAACTATGGAAGGCTGAGATCTTCTTACCACATCTTTCAGGTATTAACTCCAGCCAGTGTTGTCATAGAGCACTAATCATGAGGGAGTTCTTTTTTCTTTTGAATAATGGGTTTTCTATTTTGAATATGATTAAATTAGATTGATCGAGGGAAGTTATGGGGTTTCTAATTCATTTGGTTCCTTACTTCCCATAAGTGCCTTTCTCTCATCAGGTTGTAGGTTAAAGATTGGAAAATAAGCTATTTTGGATGTCATTATCCATAATCTGTTATTTAATTAATACTCTTCAGTAGTAGTGAATTTTGAGTATTGGCTTTTCTGAGATCCCACTAGCTTGTGGAGATATGGCTGCCATCATTGAAAAATTGGTTCCGTTTTATAATTTTGTGATTTAATTAATTGCATTATGATATTGAGGAGCCCTGTGCATTGGTTTTTGTTCATCTCTTGGTCTTTACCAGCTTGTGGAGAGATAAGTGGCTTTTGTCACTATGTGCTTCGCTTCTCAAGGCCTTGATTGCAATTTTCAAATTTGGGTACATTTGAATAAACTTGACTATGACTGTTCCTTTCTTTAAAAAATTAGTTGCAGGCTTGTGCACAGGTTTTTATTTTGGATCCTCGTATGTGGAGCTTGTGTATTATTAGCCTCTTTTAATTCACAGAATTTGAATCATGAGCAAAAATGAGTTCGGATATTTTTTGCAGATTGTGACATGGTTTATTATTCTGGCAATTAGAGGCTTTATTCTGATCATACCAACAATGCTCTTCTACTGATTGTTCTGCTCCAGTACTTTCCACGATTCTGAGATCATCAAAGCCACTGGAATAGTCACAAAGACTGCTTGGGCTGGGGCTGCCTATAACCTCCTGCTCTACATGTTGGCTAATCATGTATGTAATCTCAAATCAAATTTTGTATGCTAATATTTTGTTAATAGCTGTGCCATTGCATGCTGCAATGGTAGAAGTCTTGCTCAAGGGTAGAGGAACAGTTTTAAGAGCAACAACCACTCTATGTGAAAATACTAAGGGCAAGACTCTCCCTAAATTCTGTTTTCCAGTATTCTTAATTCTTCAGTTGGAGCATGACGGGCTATCATTCTTCTATTTTAGATGATTTAGCATTACTATTTTGTCTACTTCTGTATAAAAATGCTTTTGGGTCTGAATAGTATTCTACTCTTAGCAGTCTTGCAATGATTAGCCTTCTGATCTTGTAGGTCTTAGGAGCCTCATGGTATCTGTTGTCAATTGAGCGTGAGGTGACGTACTGCAAGTATGCTTATAGACATGAAAGTGCAGTCTCTCTTATTTGGATTGTGGTACTTTGAACAAAGATGAAAGCAAACTATGAGGAAACAATACTCAGGCGTTTAATAGTTGTGATCCAAAAAACATTACTATTTTTTATTATGGGATATCTGCAAATGCTGTCACACAAAAGGTTGTCTCATCTGACTTTCTTGAGAAGTATTTCTACTGGTTTTGGTAGGGCTTGCAGAATCTGAGGTACAAATTTATGAAAGTACCAAAAAAGTTAAATTCCATTACAAGCGATGACAGATGAAACTTTATCATCTTTATTTGTTGTTTGAATCAACGCTTGGAAATTAATTGAAGCTTTTGGTCCCCCTCCCCCGTACTCATGCAAAGACTAAACATATGATTATCTTCATGACTCATAAATTGATAATCACTTTTTTTTTGCAACGTAAAATATCTCTGTTCCAAACTTATATACTTCATCCGCGTAGAATGCATGAGTAGTGGTAAAAAGTGTTGTGTGAAGGTTGATTATAACCTTTTAACGGATGTTTTTTGCTTTTTATATTTTCAGTTCCATCGGCCAGGGTTTGGAAACTGCATTTGCTATACTTATTGCCATCTCGGGTCTGGTTCCTTTTGCCCATTTAATTGGAAATATGCAGTTAAATGTGGAAGTGTTGCACCTTTTATCTGTTTTTAGCCTCCATAGGATTTGTATATATTGTTTCTCTGTTATAGTTGATATATGTTATTCTAGGTTAAATATTTGGATGCAGTAGACCATCAAACAAATAATTTTTGTTTCTTTCCCAGGGATAACAAAAAATATTGCTTTTGGTTTTAAAACCTAAAAAACCATTGATTTCACCTTTTCTTTTCTGTCACATGAAAATCAACTACGAAGTACTACTCATGGGAAGGAACCTTGATAACATACGTGTGGTTTGGTCATGTACATGTGGTTCGACATTTATGGAAATGAATGTCAGGCTTTGCATGTTTAACTGATATTTCAACCTATCGTTTTTCTAGGGACGTATGGTTAGATATTCAGGAAGAACTCTTATTGGTGCCTAACTTCTTACTTCTAATTTTAGCTTAAAACAAAAAGTTTAAATTTCAGTAAGTTTTTTGGTTGCTATCCTGTTTTTTTCGATCAATTTGTTAGGAGAATGATAAGTGATGCTAGCTTTATTAGTTTCGTTTGTGGCTTTGATATTTTTGACTCAGTAATTATATGTTTTGTGATTTCTTCTTGCTTGTTTTTGGAAACAACAGTTGTCGTTTATCTAGACTTGCAAAGAGTTCTTCTAGCATTCCAATAATCTCAGTGAGCAATCCGGAGAAAGGAGCCTTGTGGTTATGTTCTTATGATGAGGGAGTTTCTCTACTAACTTATGTGTTTCTGTACAATAATTTAAACTAAGCTAAGTTGTATGTATTTGTAGGGTTCAACACTTTGAATGTTTGAGGAAGTATTATTTTACATTGAAATATGATTATTATTTTTTTCTTAATCCTGACTGATTTGGAACTATGGAAGGCTGAGCTCTTTATGCTACTGCCTACTGATCTTATGTCTTCCATTGTCGCAAAACTGTAGTTCTATTGCATTATTAATAGACATCAATATATTATTTTGGATGATTGCTCTAGTGATTGGCTTTCAATGTTTTGTGCTTTTGGTTTTTGTTTCTCTACTTAATTATGATATTGCTGATGTTTAGATAGTTGTAACTGGATTAAGTTTAATTATTCAATTTGGTTCTAGTTTACTCTCTCTGTCTTTTCTTCCTTGCAGGATTAGGTTTTAATTTCTGGTTGGGCATTTTTGGCCATTGGGTCAAACTTTCTCCTAACTTCAGTTGGTTCTTGTAACGTACATAGCTTCTTATTTTCAATGCTAGCTTTTCTTGATATTTATGATACATGACTTAAAAGAAGGTGAATAGTGATAACTTTTTGAAAGAGAGATATAGGGTGAATAGTGATAATTTTCTAAAAGAGAGATATAAGGTGAATAGTGATAACGTTCTAAAAAAGAGATATATTTTTCTTGTTTTGAAGTTCTAATCTTGTACTCTATAAATTATTGTGTGCGAAAGAAGGAAATGAAGTTCCTGTGGCTTGATCTTAATCTATATTTTAATAGTTTCTTGTTTCAATCCAAAATTTGTTTCATGATCCACTTGGGATGAGTGAAATCAGGAGGTAAAATTGCATGCATTTGCTTAATTTTGTCTTCTTTATTCTGCATAACCCTTTGTGGAATCTGTTTAACCTTCTACATTACTCTAAGATATAGTTGTTGTTGGAAATGCTTTGTAGCTTTAACCCTTTGTGGAATCTGTTTAACCTTCTACATTATCCTGAAGGTACACATATTGGTTGTACACTTGGTTTGACTTTCCTTTTTTATCTTCCTGTAGTTCGACTCTATAGTTTTTATCAATACTCCTTTTGGGTTACAGCAAATAAATCTAATCATAAAAGCGTGCAATTGAGAGAAGTGAAAAAGAGCCTCAAGTGCCACAATGGTAAATTACTCTGCTTTTTATTTGCATTCGATAATTTTGCTCTGCTTTGCCCATTGAATACTATAGGTAAAATATATTTAATATTTCAATTGACCCAGTTTAGATAAGAATGTAAAATAATTATCTTATATTGTACTAAAATGTTTGCTAATACTTTTTAAAAAAGAAAAAATTCTTTTGGCATTTTGGCATATATTGGCTATGTCATTTTGGCATATATTGGCTATGTCATGTTCTTTTTTAATTAATATGATTTTTAATAATATAATTAAAATACTATTTTTTAGGATTAGTGTTAAGGGTAATTATTATAAATTCTCTATGTTTTCTATATCATATTGTTTACCACTTAATATATAGAATTATATTTTTCATCATTCTATTTTTTTTTATTTTATACTAAACTAATTATTAATTAGGTTTAAGTTTACATTATTTGCCCTTATTTTTATTGTAATATTTCAATTGTTATTTAAAACTCCTCTTAGAATTAATTAGAACTATTATTTGTGCTATTTATTTTAACTTTTTAAAGCCTGTGTTATAATTAATTCCCCTTAAACGCCCCTTCATCTTTAATCCCTTTCTAGTTATGCTTTATTTTTCTTTTCCTCCTTTTCTTTACATGGTTTAATTTCCTATATTAGGTTTTCAACTCACATGTTTAAACAACTAAAATTAATTTAGCATTTTGTATATGATAGGCTCCAATGCTCAACTTGAAGTAAGTTAAGCTTATTAGTGTAATCTTCCCATCCCTTGTACTTATGTTCAGCCAGTGCTAAATAAAATGATTTTTAGATTTATGAAATAAGGTCAGTTTCACATGTTAAGAAAAACTTAAGATATTAAAGTAATGAGTCTATTCAAGGTACTAATGTATCTTCTACTAGGATTAGATGGGGTATCAAAGTACCTCTTCTTTAATATTTCTTTACTATTTTAATAACAAGTTCATTTGTGTTCAGTTTTTTTGCTAACTTTATTTCTTCATAGTTGCAGGTTTTAATAACAATGATTTAGGAATCCTAAGTGATTCATTTAAAACTCCTCTTAGAATTAATTAGAACTATTATTTGTTTTATTTGATTTAAGACTTTTTAAAGCCAAGGTTGTAATTAATTCCTTTTAGGCGCCCCCTCATCCTTAATCTCTTTCTAGTTATGCTATATTCCTTTTTTTCCTTCTTTTCTTTACATGGCTTAATTTCCCGCATTTGGTTTTCACCTCACATGTTTATAATTTTGTTCTAGAAAACACATAATTAAGACATACTTTAAACATTAACCAAACAAGAAAGAACATACTTTAAACAGAAAAGTTAACATTAATAATAATGCTCACAAAAACATGCCATATAGTAATGAAATACAGCTATCACACACAAAAATGATATGGTCTTGTACAAGAGGGAAAGCAGGAAAAAAAATGGGATCGTTTTGGCTAAAATTTTATATATTTCTAAGGAGAAATGATATCTTCATATATATAATAATTTTGAAAGCACTAAAAGAATAAAAATAAATTCACTTTGTAATAATGCTTTACATATTACTATTGGGAATAATTTTTCTTCTGGGGGACCTTCTCCAATTATGCCTTTTTGAAAGGGAAAAAGACTGCATAAAAAGAAAATATAGAGCTTCTTGAGGAATATTAGGCTGGTGGTTGAATTAATTATCATGAAACAATAGTGGGAGTGTAATCTTCCCATCCCTTATACTTATGTTCAGCTCAAATATTAAATAAAATTACTTTAGATTTACAAAATAAGGTCAGTTTTATATGTTAAGAAAAATTTAAGGTATTAAAATAATGAGTCTGGTCAAGGTGCTAATGTATCTTCTACTAGGATTAGATGAGGTATCAAAGTACCTCTTCTTTAATATTTCTTTGCTATTTTAATAACAAGTTCATTTGTGTTCAGTCTTTTTTTTCTTCATAATTGCAGGTTTTAATAACATAAATTTAAGAATCCTAAGTGATTCATTTAAAACTCCTCCTAGAATTAATTAGGTTTATTATTTGTGTTATTTGATTTAAGGCTTTTAAAAGCCAGGGTTGTGTAATTAATTCCTCTTAGGCGCCCCCTCATCCTTAATCTCTTTCTAGTTATGCTCTATTCCTTTTTTTCCTCATTTTCTTTACATGGTTTAATTTCCCGCATTAGGCTTTCACCTCACATGCTTAAACAACTAAAATCAATTTAGCATTTTGTATGTGGTAGGCTCCAATGCTCAATTTGAAGCAAGTTAAATTTATTATTGTAATCCTGCTATCCCTTATGCTTATGTTGAGCTCAAATACTAAATAAAATGATTTTTGGATTTATGAAATAAAATTAGACATTAATTTGGTTAGTATCACATGTTAAGAAAAATTTAAGGTATTAAAGTATCTTCCCTAGGACTAGATAAGGTATCAATATATCTTTCTAATGAGTCTAATCAAGGTACTAATGTATCTTTTGCTAGGATTAGATGAGGTATTAAAGTACATCTTCTTTAATATTTCTTTACTCTTTTTAATTACAAGTTTCTTTGTGTTTAATCTTTTTACTAACTTTATTTTCTCATAGATGCAGGTTTTGATAGTATGGATTTAGGAATCCTAAGTGATTCATTTAAAACTCCTTTTAGAATTAATTGGGATTATTATTTGTGGTATTTGATTTAAGGCTTTTAAAAGCCAGGGTTGTATTTAATATCCCTTAAGCGCCCCCTCATCCTTAGTCCCTTTCTAGTTTTCCTCTATTCTTCTTTTCCTTCTTTTCATTACATAGTTTAATTTCCCGCATTAGGTTTTCACCTCACATGTTTCAACAACTAAAATCAATTTAGCATTTTGTCTGTGATAGGCTCTAATGCTAAACTTTAAGTAAATTAAGCTTATTAGCGTAATTCTCATATCCTTATGCTTATGTTCAGCTCAAATGCTAAATAAAATGACTTTTAGATTTATGAAATAAAATGAGACTATAATTTGGTCAGTTTCACATGTTAAAAAACTTAAGGTATTAAAGTATCTCCCTTAGGAGATAAGATACTAATATATCTCTCTAATGAGTCTAGTCAAGGTACTAATGTATCTTCTGTTAGGATTAGACCAGGTATTAAAGTACCTCTTCTTTAATATATCCTTGCTATTTTATTTATAAGTTCATTTGTGTTTAGTATTTTTACTAGCATTATTTGCTCATAGTTGCACGTTTTGATAACATGGATTTAGGAATCCTAAGTGATTCATTTAAAACACCTCTTAGAATTAATTGGGATTAGGATTATGATTTGCGTTATTATATTTAAGGCTTTTAAAAGCCAGGGTTGTAATTAATTCTCCTTAAGCGCTCCCTCATCCTTAAATCCTTTTCTAGTTTTCCTCTATTCTTCTTTTCCTCCTTTTCTCTATATGGTTTAATTCTCCGCATTAAATTTTCACCTCACATGTTTAAACAACTAAAATCAATTTAGCATTTTGTATGTGATAGGCTCCAATGCTCAACTTTTATTAGTGTAGTCTTTTCATCCCTTATGCTTATATTCTCAAATGCTAAATAAAATGACTTTTAGATTTATGAAATAAGATGAGACTTTACTTTGGTCAGTTTCACATGTTAAGAAAAACTTAAGGTATTAAAGTATCTTCCCTAGGAGATAAGGTACCAATATATCTCTCTAATGAGTCTAGTCAAGGTACTAATGTATCTTCTTCTAGGATTAGACGAGGTATCAAAGTACCTCTTCTTTAATATTTCTTTGCTATTTTAATTACAAGTTCATTTGTGTTCAGCCTTTTTGCTAACTTTATTTCTTCATAGTTGTAGGTTTTGATAACACGGATTTAGGAATCCTAAGTTATTCATTTAAAACTCCTCTTAGAATTAATTAGGGTTATTATTTGTGTTACTTGATTAAAGGCTTTTAAAAGACAGGCTTGTAATTGATTCCCCATAAGTGCCCCCTCATCCTTAATCTCTTTCTTGTTTTTCTTTATTCTTCTTTTCCTCCTTCTCTTTACATGGTTTAATTTCCCGCATTAGATTTTCACCTCACATGTTTAAATAACTAAAATCAATTTAAAATTTTATATCTGATAGGCTCCAATGCTCAACTTGAAGTAAGTTAAGTTTATTAGTGTAATCCTCTCATCCCTTAGGTTTATGTTCAACTTAAATGCTAAATAAAATAATTTTTAGATTTATTAAATAAAATTAGACTGTAATTTGGTCAATTTCACATGTTAAGAAAAACTTAAGTTATTAAAGTATCTCCTTCGGAACTAGACAAGTTACCAATATATCTCTCTAATGAGTCTAGTCAAGGTTAGTATATCTTCTGCTAGGATTAGACGAGGTATCAAAGTACCTCTTCTTTAATATTTCACCTTAATATTTTATAGTAACTTTAATATTTTTCGGGTAATTACTATTCCTTATACTTTTCATATTATAGTAATTACTCTCTAATATCTAAAAATTATATTTTCCTCATCATTCTATTTTGTAATTGTATACTAAAATTGGCTCCATTCGAATTTTCGTTAAACAATGTTACATAAGTTTGGTTTTATACTATTTGCCCCGATCTTTGATGTAATATATAAATTACCTCTTGATCTTTAATGTAATACAAATTGCCTCTTGACCTTTGATGTAATATACAAATTGCCTATTAAAGTTATTTATTATACTAGAAATTTTTATTCTAATTTCTTTGTAAAATTTAAGAAGTTTGAGGATCAAATTATATTTTTATCAATTTAGTTTATTATTAATTGCATTGACTTTCAAAATGCAAGGGGACATTAGTGCAATATATAAAATATAGGGGGTAATTTATATATTACACCAAAAATCAAGAGGCAAAGAGTATAATACCAAACCTAGTTTACGATTGTCTTATCGGAATTTTGACGAGAGGGGTTTTTTATTATAAAATTACAAAACAAAAGGATAAAAATATAAATTTTAGATATTAAGGGATAAATATGGAAAAACATAAGGAGTATATAGTAATTACCCTAAATTTTTAGTTAGTTTAATTTTTATTTGTTATTTTTATTGCAAGTTTTTGTAATTAGTCTTTTTGATAATTTTATTTTTCATAGCTGCAGGTTTTGATAACATGGATTTAGAATCCTAAGTGAGTCATTTAAAACTCCTCTTACAATTATTTAAGATTATTATTCGTGTTATTTGTTTTAAGGCTTTTAAAAGCCAGGATTGTAATTAATTTCCCTTAAGCATCCCTATCATCCTTAATAGCTTTTTATCTTTGCTCTATTCTTCTTTTCCCCCTTTCTTTGCATGGTTTAATTTCACTTATTAGGTTTTCACCTCACATGTTTAAAGGATAAAATCAATTTAGCATTCTGCATGTGATCGCTCCAATGTTCAACTTGAATTTAAGTCAAGGTTACGAGTGTAGTCTTTTCATGACTTATGCTTATGTTCACCTCAAATGCTAAAATAAAATTAGGGCATTTAGATTTTTAGAAAATAAAATTAGACTTTGATTTGGTCAATCTCACATGTCAAGAAAAATTTAAGGTATTAGAATATCTATCCTAGGACTAAATTTAAGGTATTCTATACCAAAATTTTTTTAGCTGGTTAAAATTTTTGTTGAACAATTATGAACCAGGTTTAAGCTTATACTATTTTCTCTCTAAATTTTTGTATAATGTATAAATTTCCCTTTATATTTAGTCATTGCACTAAAATCTCTTTGTCTCGAAAGTCAATACAATTTAACAATTAGATAAAAAAACATAGCTTGACCTCATACTTCTTAGTAGAATTATAATTCTAGTATGAAAAAATTAATAATAAGAATAATATTTATTTAATTTTAGTAATTTAGAGTTAAATTATATATATTTTTAATATTTTCATAAATATAAGTACTTTTAAAATATTTAAAAAATTTACTAGAATTGAATTATTTTTAAAATTATGGTAATCAAAGAACACTAGTTAACTATTTTTACATATATTAAAATTGATTTTTGCAGAAATTAAATGAAGTTCATATTTTAGGGTTAGAAAACTAACTTAATAAGTAATCAGAATGTTAAAAATCTTACTTTAGATGCTACTTTTAGAATTATAATTATTTTCTTAATAGAAAGTTAATATGATTTTTAATGATGTATTTAAGATACTATTTTCTAGAATTAGAGTTAGTACTAGTTATTATATATTCTCTATATTTTTCTATATCATAATGTTTACCTCTTAACATTTAAAAATTATATTTGTTATTTTCTATTTTGTGATTTTATATTAAAATTCTTTTTATATTTAGAATTTTTGTTGAATAATTATTAACTAGATCCGAGTTTATACTATTTGCCTCCAGAATCTTTGTGTAATATATAAATTGCCCTTTATATTTAATTTTTGTATTAAAATCTTTTTTCCCAAAAGTCAATGCACTCAAAGAATTAATTTCATAAGAAAATATAATTTGATCCTCAAACTTCTTATCAAAGTTATAATTGTAGTGCAATAAAATTAATAATAAAAATAATATTTATGTTATTTTAATAATTTTAAGTTAATTATATAAATTTTTAATATTTTCACAAATATGTAGTTCAAATTATTTATATTCTACTGGAATTTAATTTTCTTGAAATTATATTAATTAAAGAACACTACTTAACTATTTTATATATATTAAAATTGATTGTTGCAGAAATCAGAAAACTGTGTTCTAGTATAATTAATAAACTATAAAGGGTAATTTGTATATTACACCAAAAATCAGAGGGCAAATGCTGTAAAATCAAATTTAGTTAGCGATGTTTAATTGAAATTGTAAGGGAGGCAAGTTTTATTATAAAAACTAAAATAGAATAATAAAAAATATAATTTTAAAATGTTAATGGTTAAATAATGTAATATAGATAAATATATATAGTAAATATCTCTTATTTTTAATATTTTTAATAATAATAATAATAAATATTTTTAAAGATTTTACTGGTTTTAATGGTTTTAAAATTATTTCATTAATGTAATAACATAACATTATTAAAAATATTTATTAATTGATTTTTAGTATTATAAAAATTAATACTATAAATATATTTAATATTATTATCTTTAAATACTACAACTATTTTCTAATTAGAAACCACAATATTTTATATTTACTTTAATTTTTTTCAGTTACTTTAATATTTCTTTGCTATTTTAATTACAATTATTTTATATTTAGTCTTTTTGCTAATTTTATTTCTTCACAGTTGTAGGTTTTGATAACATAGATTTAGGAATCCTAAATGAGTCATTTAAAACTCCTCTTCGAATTAATTAGGATTATTATTTGTGCTATTTGTTTTAAGGAGTAATTTCCCTTAAGTATCCCCTCATCCTTAATCCCTTTCTTGTTTTGCTCTATTCTCCTCTCTCCCCTTTCTTTGCATGGTTTAATTTCACGCATTAGATTTTCACCTCACATATTTAAAGGACAAAATCAATTTAGTATTTTACATGTGATCAACTCCAATGCTCAACTTGAGTCGTCAAGCTTATCAATGTAATCTTCATGTGCCTTATACTTATGTTCACCTCAAATGCTAAAATAAAATTAGGGCATTTAGATTTTAGAAAATAAAATTAGACTTTGATTTGGTCGGTTTACGTGTTAATAAAAACTTAAGGTATTAACTCTAGGACTAGATAAGGTACCATTATATCTCTTTAATGAGTCTAGTCAAGGTATTAATGTATCTTTTGCTAGGATTAAGGGAGGTATCAAAGTACATTTCCGTGAAATTAGTATATTTTAGGATTAGAAAACTAACTTATTAACTAATGAGAATGTTAAAAATCTAATTTTAAATGCTACTTTCTAGAATTACAATATTTCTTAATAGAAACTTAATTTTTAGTTAGTATGATTTTTAACAATGTAATTAAGATACTATTTTCTAGAATTAGAGTTAGTACTAGTTATTATATATTCTCTATATTTGTTTATATCATGATGTTTACCTCTTAATATTTACAAATTATATTTTTCATTTCTATTTTGCAATATATACTAAAATTTGTTACTATTTAGAATTTTTGTTGAACAATTATTAACTAGGTTTGAGTTTATATTATTTGCCTCGAGTTTTTGTGTAATGCACAAGCCTTTTATATTTAATTATTGCACTATAATCTTTTCTGTTTCAAAGTCATTGCAATTAAAGAATTAATTTCATAAAATATAATTTGATCCTCAAACTTCTTATCAAAGTTATAATTCTAGTGTAACAAAATTAATAATAAAAATAATATTTATTTTATTTTAATAATTTAAAAGTTAAATTATATAAATTTTTAATATTTTCACAAAACGTTGTTTAAATTATTTAAATTTTACTGAAATTTAATAATTCTTGAAATTATAGTAATTAATGAATAATACTTAACTATTTTTACATATATTAAAATTGATTTTGCAAAATTAGAAAATAGGGTTATAGTATAATTAATAAATTATAAGAGGCATTATACCAAAAGTCAAGAAAAATAATATAATATTAAATTTATATAGCGATGTTTAACTGAAATTCTAAGGAGTGGGAATTTATTATAAAATATAAAATAGGATAATGAAAATATAATTTTAAAATGTTAATGGTTAAATAGTATAATATGGAAAAACGCGAAATATATTGTTAACGCCTCTTATTTATAATATTTTTAATAATAATAAATAATTAAAGATTTTATTGGTTTTAAAATTTTTCACTAATGGAACATAACATTATTGAAAAATATTTATTAATTGATTTTTAGTATTATATAAATTAATACTATAAATATATTTAATATTATTAACTTTAATACTACAATTATTATCTAATTAGAAATCATAATATTTTAGATTTACTTTAAATTTTTTAGTTACTTTGATATTTCTTTGCTATTTTAGTTACAAGTTTATTTGTGTTTAGTCTTTTTACTAACTCTATTTCTTCATAGTTGCATGTTTTAATAACATAGATTTAGGAATCCTAAGTGGTAATCTAAAACTTCTCTTAGAATTAATTAGGATTATTATTTGTATTATTTGTTCTAAAGCTTTTAAAAGCTAGGATTGAAATTAATTTCTTTTAAACGCCCCCTCATCCTTAATCCGTTTCTAGTTTTGCTATATTCTCCTCTCTTCCCTTTCTTGCATGGTTTAATTTCACGCATTAGATTTTCACCTCATATGTTTAAAGGACAAAATCAATTTAGCATTTTGCACTTGATCAGCTCCAATGCTCAACTTCGAGTAAGTCAAGCTTACCTGCTTATGTTTACCACAAATACTAAAATAAAGGAGGGCATTTAGATTTAGGAAATAAAATTATTTTTGATTTGGTCAGTTTCACATGTTAAGAAAAACTTAAGGTATTATAGTATCTTCCTAAAACTAAATAAGGTACCAATAAATCTCTCTAATGAGTCTAGTCAAGGTACTAATATATCTTGCTAGGATTATTGGAGGTATCAAAATACCTCTTCCATAGATGTGGTATATTTTAGGATTAGAAAACTAACTTATTAAGTAATAAAATGTTAAAAATCTAATTTTAAATGCTACTTTCTAGAATTAGAATTATTTTCTTAAGAGATAGTTAATTTTTAGTTAACATGATTTTTAACAATGTAATTAAGATCCTATTTTCTAGAATTAGAGTTAGTACTACTTATTATATATTCTCTATGTTTGTCTATATCATGATGTTTACCTTTTAACATTTACAAATTATATTTTTTCATTTTTATTTTATAATATTATACTAAAAATTTTTGTTGCTTGGAATTTTTGTTGAACAATTATTAACTAGGTTTGAGTTTATACTATTTGCCTCCGAATTTTTGTGTAATGTTCAAATTGCCCTTTATATTTAATTATTGCACTAAAATCTTTCTGTCTTGAAATTCATTGCAATAAAAGAATTAATTATATAAAAAATATAATTTGATCCTCAAACTTTTATCAAAGTTATAATTCTAGTGTAACAAAATTAATAATAAGAATAAAATTTATTTTATTTTAATAATTTAAAATTAAATTATATAAATTCTTGATATTTTCACAAATGTAGTTTAAATTATTTAAATTTTATTAGAATTTAATTATTCTTGAAATTATAGTAATTAAAGAACTCTATTTAACTATTTTTACATATATTAAAATTGATTTTTGCAGAAATTAGAAAATTGGGTTCTAGTAATTAATAAAGTAAAGAGGCAATTTGTATATTACAAAAAAAAATAAAAAGACAAATAGTGTAAAATCAAATTTAATTAGCGATGTTTAATTGTCTAAGGGAAGAGGATTTATTATAAAAGCAAAATCAAATGATGAAAATATTATTTTTAAATGTTAATGGTTAAATAGTGTAATATAGAAAAACACATAAATATATAGTTAATGCCTCTTATTTATAATATTTTTAATAAGAATAATAATTAAAAATTTATTGGTTTTAAAAATTTTCACTAATGTAATAACATAATATTATTGAAAATATTTATTAATTGATTTTTAGTATTATATAAATTAATAGTATAAATATATTTAATATTATTAACTTTTAATACTACAATCATTATCTAATTAGAAACCATAATATTTTATATTTACTATCAATGCGGCCATTCTTGTCTATCTGAGAACGTTTCCCAAGGCACCGAAAATAGGAAGAAAGAAAAATAAAATCTTAACTTACAGTATTGTTGAGAAAAAAGTTTTCTTAGCAGTAAAAATGATATTTTTAGCTTTTTTAGGACATATGTGAAAAAACTCCTCTTTCAAATCAATTCAGCCCAAACTAGAGTTGAACATTGAGCATGTTATTCACACTCAAAAATAAATTAAATTAATTTATGTTAATTTAGTTATTCTTATTAATAATAAAAAGAAGAAAGAAAAATTGCTTATCTACTAACAAACTTAACAGCTTATATATTGCTTTTTATTTTTGATTAACAGCAAAAAAAAAAGGTACTTGGAGCTTTAAGATTAAGTTGAAACACCCAACAAGTTTACTATATGCAAAATATTTTCACATTCAAATTAAACGGAAAAAGAAAAGAAAAGAAAAACATTGTGGCAATTGTTATGAAATGCTTTAAATTTTATCTTTTATCTTATTTTAATCTAATTTCTCAAAAAAATTAATTTCTACCAAAAATCAATATAATTAAAAAAAATAACTGGCTAGGTTTTTAAATAAACAGACATAGAGTAATATAAAGAAGAAAAGAAGAAACCCAATCAATGATTTTAAGCCTCTCTCACCTGTCGAGCTTTAATTAAAGTCAACATTCAAAATCCGAATATAAATAAGAAATCAGATATGGAAAAAAAGATAATCTCTTAGCCAATGATTTGTTTTCATGAATGAATTGAAAAGAAAAGAAGAAAAAAAGAATTTTATAGATGACAAATGGATGTAGTAATTTAATAAAATAAAAATGAGATAAAATATTTTAAATTTTATTTAAAAATAAAATAAAGTTGGAGTCAAGAAGAACTTAAGAATTGAAAATATGAGAATGTAAGAATTTTTACTTAAATATTCAATTCACCTTTCTTGTAATGCGTGTGGGTTGCAAATAATTGGTCAAGAGTTAATTTGGTATGAAATATTTAAGTTATGGGTTTATTTTTCAAAATATTCATTTTTGACTTTTTTATTCCCCGCAGCACAAGTTGAGGGCCAAAATGGCCTTGTCCAAATAAAATGTCTGTTGACATATTATTCTTAGATTTGTAATGTGAAATCAAAAATTTTAGCTTTTAATTTTTTTTAAAAGTCATTAACTCATATATTCTGTGGAATATTTCTATTATTTTTATATTTATTTAAAATAAATGATAATTTTTATTAAAATAAATTATATATATTTAATTTAAATTGAATGTAAATCTCTTCAAATTATAATAATATTTTCATTTAAAAATATTTTATATATCGTATAAAATCATACATGAGATAATATAACAAAATATTAATATATTACAGTAAATATAATACTTTAGCAATCATTCTTCATAGGATTTTTATTATTTTAATTTTTAAATATTATTAGTTGATATATTGAGTTTGTTATACATATATATATATATATATATATATATATATATATATATATATATATATATATATATATATATTAGTTATATAAGACATAATATTATATTTTATAATTAAAAATTATTATCTAATTAGTAAGTAATTTATTAATTAATACCTTAACTATATTTAATAAGTAATAAATATAAAATTTGTATAAGGTATATGTTTATATATTAAAATTACTATGTAATAACATATTATATACACGTGTAAATTTGTTACAAAAAGAAATAATATATATATGCCAAAATTTCCCTAGAATCCCGAGGTTCTATCCTATACTCACTCCCTTTCCTACTCCTCCACCCTCACCCAAAATCCACCAAAGTAAGCCTTAGCCATGGAATCCAAGAGCTTGTGAGGTAGAGAGGACCTTCCTTAGGTTCTCCTTCTTCACTTCTCTTTCCCATCAAGACGACTGACGAAAGGGGAGAAAGGACAGATCACCTGCCGATTCACTAAGTTTTCAAAGTCCAAAGAGCGCAGACTAGCCACGGAGCTTGGATACGGTTTCCCGATCGGAGATCCATGGATCACAGACGGTATCTCCCCATGGCCTTTCGCCTTTGAAAGCGTCCTTCCTTCTCAATGCCCGGGCTATATATATATATATATATAAAAGTTGAGATATTATTTTTTAGTTAATCATATTTTATTTAGAAATAAATTATTTGTCGAAAATATTAGTTGAATTTGTATCTACCCACTTCTTTTTTTCCTATTTTTTTAAAAGAATGCAACGAATACTATTCCCACAATAGGAAAGAGCTTTTCAAATTTCTAAACCAAATAGGAACATAAGTGAGGGTATAACTTAATCTCAGCCTTCCATTCCAATCATCTCTCTAAATTTCCTTGTCCAGTTGAAGATCGCAGGCGCTTGACGTTTGGAAGACCATAATCTTCTCACTGGAATCTGAAAGGGACTGTGAAGGGGTTCGCTTGGCTTCTTTATTTATAATTTCTGATTCTGTGTTGTTCCAAATTAGTGCCATGGTATGTTGTTTGATTTTTCTGGAATTGATTTGTGAGGAATATAAGAATCTGAATTTTGATCTTTAATAACTAAACATCATGGTGTGGAGTCTGAAGAGCGATTAAGCGACTCTTTTTGTCTTATTGGTTTTCCAAAGATTTTGTCATTTCATATCATAATTCCAATGCAAATAGACTCTCTTTGAGATTCCAAGGTTAAATGCTTTGATGTGAGGGATCTATTTGGGGTTTGAGCAAAATTCTTTCCCTTATGGGTATAACAATAAGATTTTAGTGATCATCATTCTGTAGGAGTTTCAATCCTGACAATCATTTCTTTGGCATTTTGAACACAAAGATTAGATCAGAAAACAAAATAATTGAATCTCAGTGTTTTCTCTGTTTTCCTTGTTATTTTGAAAATCCATTAAGTGGGTTGATTGTCAAGTATCTGGTTGGAGTTTTTCTT
The DNA here is from genome assembly GCF_019578655.1 of Ricinus communis. Classification (NCBI taxonomy): domain Eukaryota; kingdom Viridiplantae; phylum Streptophyta; class Magnoliopsida; order Malpighiales; family Euphorbiaceae; genus Ricinus; species Ricinus communis. The sequence goes on along the minus strand of NC_063256.1, from coordinate 14,341,907 downwards.
TTTAGCTAATTTTTTTTAAAATATATTTGTTAAGTAGTTAGATTAAAGTTGGCCAGCCATCTTGATCAGTAGTTTGGTCTGTGTTTGCCAATTAGGTCTGATTGACAATCAAAAATTTCTTCTTACCCAACTCGTTTTTTATGGACAGACATTTATGGGAAGGAACCTTGATAACATAGGTCTGGTTTGGTCATGTACACGTGGTTCGACATTTATAGAAATGAATGTCGGGGCTTTGCACGTTTAACCGATATTTCAAACCATTGTTTTCTAGGGACGTCTGGTTAGATATTCAGGAAGAACTCTCATTGGTGCCTAACTTTTTACTTCTAATTTCAGCTTAAAACAAAAGTTTAAATTTCAGTAAGTTTTGGTTCTATGCTGTTTCTTTCGATCAATTTGTTAGGAGAATGGTGAGGTGATGCTAGCTTTATTAGTTTCGTTTGTGGTTTTGATATTTTTGACTCGATAATTATATGTTTTGTGATTTCTTCTTGCTTTTTGGAAACAACAGCTGTCGTTTATATAGACTTGAAAAGAGTTCTTCTAGCATTCCAATAATCTCGGTGAGCAATCCGGAGAAAGGAGCCTTGTGGTTATGTTCTTATGATGAGGAGTTTCTCTACTACCTTATGTGTTTGTTTTAGTCAACGGTATTAACTCCTAATAGATGTACAATAATTTAAGCTAGTTAAGTTGTATGTATTTGTAGGGTTCAACATTTTGATTGTTAAGTATTATTTTACATTGAAATATGATTCTTTTTTTCTTAATCCCTGTGATTTGGAACTATGGAAGGCTGAGCTCTTTATGCTACTCACCTCGATCTTATGTCTTCCATTGTCATAAACCTGTAGTTTTATTGCATTGCTAATAGACATTAGTATATTATTTTGGGTGATTGCTCTAGTGATTGGCTTTCAATGTTTTGTGCTTTTGGTTTTTGTGTCTCTACTTAATTATGATATTGCTGATGTTTAGATAGTTGTAGGCCGGATTAAGTTTAATTATTCAATTTGGTTCTAGTTTACTCTCTGTATTTTCTTCCTTGCAGGATTTGGGTTTTAGTTTTGGTTGGGCATTTTTGGCCGGTCAAACTTTCTCCTAATTTCATTTGGTTCTTGTTACGTACATAGCTTCTTATTTTCAATGCTAGCTTTTCTTAATATTTATGATACGTGACTTAAAAGAAGGTGAATAGTGATAACTTTTTAAAAGAGAGATATAAGGTGAATAGTGATAACTTTTAAAGAGAGATATAAGGTGAATAGTGATAACTTTCTAACAGAAAGATATACTTTTCTTGTTTTGAAGTTCTAATCTTGTACTCCATAAATTCACTGTGTGTGCCAAAGAAGGAAATGAAGTTCACGTGGCTTGATCTTGATCTATATTTTAATAGCTTCTTGTTTCAATCTAAAATTTGTTTCATGATCGACTTGGGATGAGTGAAATCAGGAAGTAAAATTGCATGCATTTGCTTAATTTTGTCTTCTTTATTCTGCATCACCCTTTGTGGAAACTGTTTAACCTTTTACAATTACTCTAAGATTGAGTTGTTTTTGGAAATGCTTTGTAGCTTTGATCAATAGTCAGAATTCTAAAGGTACACATATTGGTTGTACACTTGGTTTGACTTTCCTTTCTCCATCTTCCTGTAGTTCAACTCTATAGTTTTGATCAATATTCTTTTTGGGTTACAGCAAATAAATCCAATCATAAAAGCGTCCAATTGAGAGAAGTGAAAAAGAGCCTCAAGTGCCACAATGGTAAATTACTCATTTCTTATTTGTATTCGATAATTTTGCTTTGCTTTGCGCCTTGAATATTATAGGTAAAATATATTTAATATTCCAATTGACCCGGTTAGATAAAAATATAAAATAATTATCTTATATTTTACTAAAATGTTTGCTAATACTTTTTCTTTTAAATTCTTTTGGCATTTTGGCATATATTGGCTATGTCGTCTTCATATTACATGCTATGCATCATGGCATTTTAGCACACATTGGCTACCTTGTCCGCTAGCCTAGGTCAATTGTAGTATAATGATGCTAATTTTGAAGGTTAGCTACTGAAAATTTTTATGTGATTTTTGTTTGTATTTATGTTGTTGGACACTTTAGTAAGAACAAGAAAGCGATTGCACATGGTTTATTTATTTATATCATATGTTTTCATTTCTTTTTCTTTGGGAGTAGAGCTATTTTTGCACTCTTTTTAGTTATAGAAGCTCTAAATAAATTCAATCAAGAAAGCATCCAAGCGAGAGAAGGGAAAAGAGCCTCAAGTACCAAAATGGTAAATTATTTCACTTTTATTTCTATTCGATAATTCGCTTTGCGTTTTTTATCTTAAATATTATGGGTAAAATGTATTTAATAATCTTATTGGGTATAACAATAAGATTTTAGTGATCATCTTTCTGTAGGGAGTTTTAATCTTGCCAATCCTTTTTGGCGTTTTGAACACAAAGATTAGATCAGAAAACAAAATAATTGAATCTCAGTGTTTGCACCTTTCTCTGTTTTCCTTCTTATTTTGAAAATCCATTTAGTGGGTTGATTGTCAAGTATCTGTTTGGAGTCGCTTTCTTTTTAGCTAATCGTTTTTAAAATATGTTTGTTAAGTAGATAGATTAAAGTTAGCCGATCATCTTGATCATTAGTTTGGTCATGTCGCCAATTAGGTGCAGTTGAGAATAAAAGTTTCTTCTTACCCAACTCGTCTTTTTGGATGAGACATTTATGGGAAGGAACCTTGATAACATAGGTTTGGTTTGGTCATGTACATGTGGTTCGACATTTATGGAAATGAATGTTAGGCTTTGCGTTTAAGCGATATTTCAAACCTATTGTTTTCTAGGGACGTATGGTTAGATATTCGGGAAGAACTCTCATTGGTGCCTAACTATTTACTTCTAATTTCGGCTTAAAACAAAAGTTTAAATTTGATAAGTTTTTGGTTGCTATCCTGTTCTTTTGATCAATTTGTTAGGAGAATGGTAAGGTGATGCTAGCTTTATTAGTTTCGTTTGTGGTTTTGATATTTTTGACTCAGTGAATTATATGTTTTGTGATTTCTTCTTGCTTTTTTGCTTGAACAACATTTATCGTTTATCTAGACTTGAAAAGAGTTCTTCTAGCATTCCAATAATCTCAGTGAGCAATCCGGAGAAAGGAGCCTTGCGGTTATGTTCTTATGATGAGGGAGTTTCTATACCTCCTTATGTGTTTCTGTTTTAGTCAACAGTATTAACTCCTAATATTCTTACTAGAGAATGTACAATAATTTAAGCTAGCTAAGTTGTATGTATTTGTAGGGTTCAACACTTTGAATGTTTGAGGAAGTATTATTTTACATTAAAATATAATTCTTTTTTTTTAATCCCGTGATTTGGAACTATGGAAGGTGAGATCTTCTTACCACATCTTTCGGGTATTAACTCCAACTAGTGTTGTCATAGAGCACTAATCATGAGGAGTTCTTTTTCTTTGAATAATGGGTTTCTATTTTGAATATGATTATATTAGATTGATCGAGGGAAGTTATGGGGTTTCTAATTCATTTGGTTCCTTACTTCCCAAGTGCCTCTCATCGGGTTGTAGGTTAAAGATTGGAAAATAAGCTATTTTGGATGTCATTATCCATAATCTTTTATTTAATTAATACTCTTAAGTAGTAGTGAATTTTGAGTATTGGCTTTTCCGAGATCCCACTAGCTTGTGGAGATATGGCTGCCATCATTGAAAAATTGGTTCCGTTTTATAATTTTGTGATTTAATTAATTGCATTATGATGTGAGGCCACGTGCATTGGTTTTGTTCATTTCTTGGTCTCTACCACATGGAGAAGTGATAAGTGGCTTTGTCACTGTGCTTCGCTTCTCAAGGCCTTGATTGCAATTCTCAAATTTGGGTACATTTGAATAAACTTGACTATATTTGTTCCTTTCTTTAAAAAATTAGTTGCGGGCTTGTGCACGGGTTTTATTTTGGATCCTCGTATGTGGAGCTTGTGTATTATTAGCCTCTTTTAATTCACGAATTTGAATCATAGCATATTTTTTGCAGTTGTGACATGGTTTATTATTCGGCAATTAGAGGCTCTATTCTTCAATACCAACAATGCTCTTCTAAGATTGCTCTCCCGGAATTTCCACGATTCGAGATCATCAAAGCCGGAATAGTCCAAAGACGCCAGTGCCTATAACCTCCTGCTCTACATGTTGGCTAATCATGTATGTAATCTCAAGTCAAATTTTGTATGCTAATATTTTGTTAGCCATTTGGGCCATTGCATGCTGCAATGGTAGAAGTCTTACTCAAGGGTAGAGGAACAGTTTAAGAGCAACCACTTTATGTGAAAATACTAAGGGCAAGACTCTCCTAAATTTCTTTTCCATTCTAATTCTTGATTTGGAGCATGACGGGCTATCATTCTTCTATTTTAGATGATTTAGCATTACTATTTTGTACTTGTATAAAAATGCTATTGGTCCGAATAGTATTCTACTCTTGCAGATCTGATTAGCGCCGATCTTGTAGGTCTTAGAACCTCGTGGTATCTCATGTCAATTGAGCGTCGGTGACGTCTTGCAAATATGCTTATAGACATGAAAGTGCGATCTCTCTTATTTGGATTGTGTACTTTGAATAAAGATGAAAGCAAACTATGAGGAAACAATACCGGTGTTTATGTTTGTGATCCAAAAAGTGAGGTACAAATTTATAAAGTACCAAAAAGTTAAATTCCATTACAAATGGATGAAACTTTATCATCTTTATTTGCTATTTGAATCAATGCTTGGAAATTAATTGAAGCTTTTGTCCCCTCCCGTACTCATGCAAAGACTAAACATATGATTATCTTCATGACTCATAAATTATAATCACTTTTTTTGCAACATAAAATAGCTATTCCAAACTTATATACTTCATCCCGTAGAATGCGTGAGTAGTGGTAAAAGTGTTGTGTGAAGGTTGATTATAACCTTTATGGATGTTTTGCTTTTATATTTTCGAGTTCCATCGGCCGAGGTTTGGGCGCATTTGCTATATTGCTATCTCGTCGGTTCTTTTATTTAATTGGAAATATCGGTAAATGTGGAAGTGTTGCACCTTTTATCTGTTTTAGCCTCCATAGGATTGTATATATTGTTTCTCCGTTATAGTGATATACATTATTCTAGGTTAAATATTTGGATCATTAGACCATCAAACAAATAATTTATGTTTCTTTCCGGGGATAACAAAAATATTGCTTTTGGTTTAAAACCTAAAAACCATTGATTTCACCTTTTCTTTTCTGTCACATGAAAATCAACTCAAGTACTACTTATGGGAAGGAACCTTGATAACATACGTGTGGTTTGGTCATGCACATGTGGTTCGACATTTATGGAACCTTGATAGCATTATACAGATTATGTTCTTATGATGAGGGGTTTCTATACTCCCTTGTGTTCTCCATTTTAGTCTTGATATTAACTCTAATATTCTTACTAAAAATAATAATTTAAATTAACTAAATTTTTGTATTTGTGAGGTTCAACACTTTGAATGTTTGAGAGTATTATTTACATTGAAATATAATTCTTTTTTTAATCGGTGATTTGGAACTATGGAGAATTTGAGAGAATCTTCTTACCACATCTTCGGTATTAACTCCGGCCCGGTGTTGTCATAGAGCACTAATCATGAGGAGTTCTTTTCTTTAAATAATGGGTTTCTATTTGAATATGATTAAATTAGATTGTCGAGGAAGTTATGGGGTTTTAATTCATTTGGTTCCTTACTTCCAGTCCCTGCTCTCATCGGGTTGTAGGTTAAAGATTGGAAAATAAGCTGTTTGGATGTCATTATCCATAATCTTTTATTTAATTAATACTCTTAAGTAGTAGTAATTTTGGTATTGGCTTTTTAGAGATCCCACTAGCTTGTGGAGATGTGGGCGCCATCATTGAATTAAAATTGGTTCGTTTTATAATTTTGTGATTTAATTAATTGCATTATGATATTGAGGAGCCATTGGTTTTGTTCATCTCTTGGTCTCTACCGACGTAGATAAGAAGTGGCTTTTTGTCACTATGTTGCTTAACTCTCAAGGCCTTGATTGTAATTTTAAATTTGGGTACATTTGAATAAACTTGACTATAGTTTTCCTTTCTTTCCTAGGGATAACAAGAAATATTTCTTTTGGTTTTAAACTTAAAACCATTGATTTCACCTTTCTTTTACGTCACGCGAAATCAACTATGAAGTACTACTTATGGGAAGGAACTTGATAGCTTATACGTGTGTTTGGTCATGTACATGTGGTTCGACATTTATGGAAATGAATGTTAGGCTTTTACTGATTTAAGCGATATTTCAACCTATTGTTTTCTAAGGGACGTATGGTTAGATATTGGGAAGAACTCTTATTGGTGCTAACTTTTACTTCTAATTCAGCTTAAAACAAAAAGTTTAAATTTTAGTAAGTTTTTTTGTTTGCTATCCTGTTTTCTTCGATCAATTTGTTAGAGAATGATAAGTGATGCTAACTTTGTTAGTTTAAACATGGTTTTGATATTTTGACTCGGTAATTATATGTTTTGTGGTTTTCTTGCTTTTTGGAAACAACAATTGTAGTTTATCTAGACTTGCAAAAGTTCTT
>NC_063256.1:14279747-14334747 GCF_019578655.1 Ricinus communis | reverse complement strand
ATTAGAGAGGAGTTGACTGGTCAACCGTAGTCCTAGATTCTATGAGCCAGCTTAACGAAAACAATGAGAAATTCGTGTGGGCCTACCTAATAACACTCCAACCTAAATACTTCATTGTATACATCCCAGCATCAAAGCGGTTGCTTCCTCTACTTGTATTACGCTTAGATTAATGCTTGAAAATAAAGATTAGAAAGAGAGGCATAAAAGAAAGGAAAGAAATCGCAAGTTCTTTGTTCTTCTCAGTATGGCTGGGCGTAAGGATCAAATCAAATTGATTTATACACTAGGGTAGACAAAGAACACAAAAGAAAGGAAAGACGCGAGCGATAAGTCTATGTTCTTCTCTAAACCCTGTGGCTCGATACCAGATACTGAGAGCCGTCATGCTATAATCCCTCATGCCGTAAACTCAAGGAGGATATCCTTACTCAAGGCAAGAGAGTTTCTTTAAGCTAAGACCAAAGAGGCACCTCGCCATGGGGTTCTTTTCTGCTCCTTCAAACCTCGAAATGAGTTAATGAGTTAGCCCTTTTGGATTATAACAGAAATGATCGAGTAATAGCTAATTCATTGCCTTAGAATAGAGAAGAAGAATAGAGAGAAATTAGAAAGCCATGAAAGATAAGAGAAAGATAAGTGTTTATTCCTTGACAACCCGATTTACAAGAGGACGAACCCTCCTTTATATAGGAAAAGGGAAACGTCAAGATAAACTTACAATCCACAAACTCTTGCCACTGGCAAGACTACTATGCTTAATGCATGCACATGACTCTTACTCCTTATCTCTAAATTACATGTGAAGGAATATATTCCTTCTTACAAGACTCCAAGACATATAAGTCCAAACGACTTTAATAATATCAACTTTAATAATGGAGACCCTAATAATGACATATAAGGCCAAAACATCAACTTTAATAATGGAGACCCTAATAATGACATATAAGGCCAAAACATCAACTTTAATAATGGAGACCCTAATAATGACATATAAGGGCCAAACGACTTTAAATGATGGGGACCATAATATAGAATCTCACGTTGGGAGTGCATTATGGCATCACTTGTTTTGTCCGTTTCAGGATCCACACTCGAGTAGTTATCATCAGAATCATCTGAGTCACTATCTCTATAGCTTCGACGCCTTCTCCTTGATGGGTTGGGCCTGCTAGTTGGACAAGGCCTAGAAGGCCTTAAAGGTGTCATTTGGGCCAAAAGTTGTGAGGCTGGGAGAAGAGATTCTTCTAGTCATGACCATGGTTCCTGAAAGGCCGGATTTATTGACATTGAAGACGTAGTTTGATTGTTGCCTACCGAGGTGATCAGATTGAAGAGGTTGAAGTGAACAACCATCTTTGATTCGAGGATTGTCTTTGCATGTTGATGACTGGAATCACCTCATTAATGTATGATTTAGCTCATTCCCTTTGAAGTAAAGCATGTTTAATGACAAGGGCATCTCTTCAAAATGTCCGGGAGAGTTCTCCATTCTGTAATGTCACAAACAAAGGTTACCTGAGTTGTGTCACGATGGAGAAAGAGGATGGTATGGTAGGTCAAAGCCTTATCATGATCTCACATGGAGAAGACCCGCTTGGTTTACCAACCTTCCGAGCCTGTATTGCCATGCCTGCCGATTGTCAAATAGTAGGAAAAATTGCCAGTCGGATGTGACTCATTCTCTTCTCCGTGTAAGAACCATAAGGTTTGTAACAATGGTAGTTCTACAGGAAGATGATACAGACATGTGAGGTACCAAAGATACCGAATCCACCGGAAGTTGAAAGAAACGTTTGTAATAGTGGGAAAAGTTTCCAAGGAAATGAGGAAAAGTCTTCCGGATTTGGTACGATAGTCCGATAGAAGGCTAGGATACGCCTATAGACCCAAAGTTCAAATTCTTGTATAGACATTCCTTCAAAGTTGATTTGGGTGCACAAATTCCGACTAAATTGTGCCATAAAGATAAAGAAAGAAGGACTAGGAGGGTCCATAAAAGATTTGGATAATCGGGATAGAAAGTCGGGGATCGATTTTTATCACCTTGAATGCGCCGCACTTCAAAATCATATTGGGAGAACCACTCTTTCAAAGCGGCGATTGTTTATCGTGATTTGTCGTCCCTTGAATTCCGAATCGCGAGGGAAATTAGAATTGTCCATTCTAATTATGAAATGTCTTGAGGCCACAAAGAATTCGCACTTCCGAATTGCATATTTTAACGCCGGAATCTCCTTAATATTTGAATGATAATGAAGTTCACTATCCTTGAATTGTCCCGACACGTGTCTCGCATAGTGACTCCTTCTTTTCTCGTTTCCGGAGAAGAATAGCACCCCAAGCATAGTCACTTGCATCAGTCAAGAATCACCGTAAGGCCATCGGCAGGAATAGTGAGGGCTGGAGTCTTTTGGGCCGACTGTTTCAATATCCTAACAAATGCCAAGATGGGCCTGAGTCCATGGGCCCTCATTTTTCTTCAACTGCGTGGCCTTTGATGGGCTGCCTTTGGAATAAAATCTCGCATGTAATTGATGATCCCCAGAAATTGTTGGATCTGTTTTTTGGATAGATTCTCACTGGGGAAATGCCGCAATTCTTGAGCTAAATGTGAGCCTGCTTCATACTGCCCATTTTTTAGCTTGAGCCCAAGAAGTCAACTTCACCGTCCAATGTAAGACTTTCTTTCTGAAAGCATTATCCCGTAGGAATGGACTAGCCTGTGAAATCTCCTGAGAAGATCATCATGCTCCTTAGCTGACTTTGAGAAAAGTAGGATATCATCGATGTAAATGATACAAGTATCCAGGATTGATTCAAAAATTCGGACCATCGCCTTCTGGAAAATGGAAGGAGCTGTTTTAAGCCCAAAAGGCATAACAGTCCATTGGTACTGAGCATCCCGGGATGCGGTATACGGTCTTGTATCTTTCTTCAGGGTGAATACCCAACTGCCAAAATCCTGACTTCAGATCGAACTTAGAGAAATAGGTTGCTCATTGAAGACGAATCAATAGAGAAGAGATTTTAGGAATTGGAAATTTGTCATCCGAAGAAAATGATTCAGGGCTTGTAATCAATTACGAGCCTTTTCTTTCCCTCTTATTTTTCCGATCTCTTTTCTACATAGAATGCTTGGCATGCCCAAGGAGACCGTGTAGGTTCTATCAAGCCTTGTCAAGAAGTTCTTGGCATTCCTGTCTTGCTAAAGCCAAATCGGGATGGAGACATTCCAGGATGGTCGGCTCTAGTGGGGTTGACATCTTCATTTAATTTGAAGGGGAGAGTGATGAAGAAGTCCGGGTTCTTGTATAGTGGAGAAGGGTGATAGAAGTTTCTATGAGAATCAAAGACAAGATGGTATGAACAACTCTTTTAAATGAGCAAAGTCCAGAGGGACTTCGCAATGGAGAACTGGTTGGGATTTTGAGTATAAGGGAGAAATTCTCGCTTATACTTAAGCCCTGCTATGTGATTTCCACCGCATGATAAGTATCAAATCCTACTAAAAGATCTCTTCCAAACAGATAGGATCCAATGACGCTGGATCCATACAATACACCGGGAAGAATCATATTCCAACCTTTGTTTAGAGACCATTGTAGTCCGAAACTTTGCCATCCGTCACCGTGAAGTGATAAATTCTTTTTTCCATGTCAACTAGGGCAGAGCATTAGGATTTAACATCGCATAATGAGATCCCGTATCCATCAAAGCGAACGAGGATAGATTTTCATATTTGCCAAGTAAGACATGGATGGATACCGGTGGTGTAGGATGAATAGGTTGTGCTGATGTGACTTCTGGTGAAGATGGATTTTCCATACTTTCCGGAGAAGTAGGAATGAATAATGATGTAGAAGAAGAGGAGCTGGTTTGAATCGTGTAGGTATTTTCCTTGGAGAAAATATCTCGGAAATGAGTAAGATATATCCGCGAGGATATAATCGAGAGAAGGTAGAGGTTGCAGCCATTGTAAATCCTCGGAAATTGGTGGAAGGTCCGAAGGTTCTTGTTTTATTTGAAGAGCAGGGCCAATAGTAAGAATAGATGTTTCTTCGTCTGAAGAATTTTCATCATCCGCGGCCGTTGTCCGAGTATGGAATGGCAAATAGAGTCCGAGAAGACGCCATTTCTTCTTCCGAGAAAAGAGACTCAAGGTCATGGTCGGATAGATCTTCCGGACATGAGTCTTTTAATTGATGAAGAAGAGCAATCAAATTCGCTTGTTAGGCATTTTCGCATAGTGCCCTCTTTGGCCACAGTGCATAGCACCTACCGACTTACGCTTTGTTTGTCGATTTCCTTTTGAACCAAATATCTTCCTTCCCTTTCTTTGCTTGTAATGAGAAGATTCCTTTGAATGAGAAGAAAATGCTTTTTCTTCTTTGATCCGCACACAGTGTTTCTCTTTGCATTTGATTTGGAGATAATCCCTGTTGCATAAGTTTCTTAGCAATGCTTCTCCTTTTGCAATCTTTTTGAAAAGTTTCACTGTTCACACATCTTGTCTAGAGTGGCTGTGGTGAATTGCCGATTTCTCCGAGAGAAATATGAGTGATATCTCTGTGAGTTTCCGCCATCATGCGTTGAATTTCAGGGTGCATTTCTTCAGCAGAGTCGACAAAAGTATATTTGAGATCATCACTATTGGGCCCGTGAGTTCATAATAGAGTTTGGACATATGAACATAGTGAACTTCTAGATCTTTTCTCTTCATAGAATAGCATTTGCGATTAAAGTACTCTTGTTTTCTTTGTCCGAAAATTAAATTGTAGTCTCCTAGAAACTGTTGATGGATTTGTGCCGGAGCTTGAGTGATAGAACCGAGTTGAACAAATTGAAGCCGCCGGTATTCGGACAAGTGAGAGAACCATTCCGTAATGTGCCGTTGAACCTTGATGTGAATTCATTAAGACGACTTGGAGACTAGCTTGAGGGTTTATCATTTGGAGGTCAAGCCAAGCATTGAATTCTAAGATCTTGTTACGCCATTGTGATGGAGGCACAAGATTCTAAAGAGAACCGTGACCGAACCTCGGGTTTTAAGGAAAGGATGTTCGAGCAAGAGACTTTAATTCTTCAGTTTCTTCCGTAATCCCTAAGCTCATGGTGTTCATCAACATGAGACCCTGCACAGAATTGAGGACTAGATCTGAAGGAGACACATCTCAGGTTTTAGTAGGTCCTTTATCTTTTGAAGGCTTGGATGGAAAGGATGAGGGAGATGAGGATGTCTTTTTGCGGGTTTGGATGCCGTTTGGATGCTCGAGGCACCAAGTCCGAGATAGTAGCATATTGTTTAACAGGCATAACCGTGGACATGAAAGGGTGTGGTGTAGAAATAGGAAAATTTAACTGAGAAGAGGTAGATTGTTTAGAAGGGTAAAGATCTTTTCTATTTCTTCGGAGCTTTTTTTCACCTCAAGATCTCTCTTTATCCTTTGCATGAATAAAGGTGATGTAGGCCGAGTTGCCGGGATCTCGCTCCATCTCCGCTCAAGTTTAAATAGCCTGGACGAAAGCTTCGTGTGCATCCGTAAGGCTTCTTCTCCGAATGAGGTGACATGAGCTTCTATGGAATCGGTTTTTCATAGACTTCCGAGAGTCTATTGTCAATCTTTTCCGGATAATGATTCCGGGCAACAGCATTATTTGTCCGCCAGTTCAAAACTTCCTCAAAGAAATTTGAGAGAGGGGTCAAACTGCCAGAAGTTGGATCAGATCCTTACAATAAAAGGACGAAAGGCGCTTTGTCTGTTCATTTCTTTTTCCTCGCTAAAGGAGGAAATTCTTCCGAGTTGACCATAAAACATGGCAACGCGATGACTGGGATCTTTACCGGCTCAAAAGAACAGGAGCAACCACTCTGGAGGAGGAGGACAAGTCAAGAGTCCTTCTTCCTTCAATATTTCAAAGCATCTCTTTAGATAGTCATCATTGGACACTTCTGTTCTTCTCTCGGTGGAAGACCGATCCAAGGTCTTTCTTCTTGTTTTTTGCAGAACCTGAATGGAATCAGTTGATCATCATCCTTATCATCATATCTAGGTGGACTAGAACATGTATGTTTTCTTTTCCAAGTCTTAGTCCCCTTTGATCCGATTTCTAGATCATCCAGATCATCTTGGCGTTACATCCAAGATCACATCTGGAGGGATTAACATCCCAAATGAAATGACCATTAATCTTGCTTTTATAAACTTCCCACCCGTTTGACCTGAAGCTATGAATGGGAATTTTCTTCTCATAAGATCTCTGCATCGGTTGAATCATGAGATGATGAGGATTTGAAGATGATGATAGATATGAAACCTTGGCGACTTATCAAGTCAGTTGATGAATATGATCTTGCTTTCTCGACAGCCGTGAGCTGCAGTGAAGCTTCTCATAATTTGTGATCCAAACAGAGGGAATCAACTTCTCTAGTTCTTCTCTAGGCAGCTGCCTAGGAGTTTGAACTATAGTGGGAGTAAGACCACCACAAGAAGATAAATAATGCGTCTCCGCTAGAGACTGGGTCCGCAGATTTATTGCATGGTCTTCGAAGCCCTCGAAACCATCCGATGATGAAGAGTAGCCGAAATGGTATCTCCAGAACTTGATCAGCTCATCAACTGGACTTGAACCTTCAAGGCCTGACTAAGATGTGAATCATCTAAAGATAGTCATCATTGGACATCGGTTTGTTGGCCATACAGCTCTCAAAAGGGGTAAAAAGGAAGGAGCCAACCTTCCTTAAACCATACACCCCAATAACTAATGAGTTGATACATATGAAGTACAAGAAAACACCCTCCAATCAAGATGATTCCAAAACCCAATGATCTCCTCAAGTGAAGTTAGGGAAAACTAGTACCAACAATGAAACTAGCACTTGAATTCAACTCCAAATGCCACAAACCAAGTATGATTTGATAAGTTAAGAATCAAACTCAAGGTTTTGCAAGAACTTAAGCAAAAACACTCACAAAGAGCAAATAAAGATTATCATTCATCAATTGATTTTTACAAATGAATTTGGCTTTGATATTTATAGCCAAAACAAGACAAAGAAACCTAAATGGATGTCTTTTGAGTTTTCCCATCTATAAGGAATTTATTGAATCCTTTCGCAAAGTTCTTGAAAGAACCCATAACTTGATTTCCCATTAGGTAGAAAACTAAAATAGTATGCTCATTAGCCCCAAGCATTCAGCCTGTATGCGATTTTATGGTGCTAATTCCTTTATTCCATATAAGAAAAGAAACTAGAAGCTAAATATGAATTAATAAATAAAGAAAGATGAATAAACTAAAGTCAAATCTAGAACTAGAGAGGAGTTGATTGGTCAACCATAATCCTAGATTCTCCGAGCCGGCCCTAACGAAAACAGGGAAAAATTAAGGGCCTATCTAATAACACTCTAATCCAAATTACTTCATTGTATGTGTCCTAGACATCAAAACGATCGTGCTCTACTTGTATTAATTGAAAACAACATGATTTCTCCCTTTCGCTCGTGGATTTACATCTCGTCCCGCTTGATGATCAAGTAAAGCATCACTGCCATCGGCCAAGCTTGTCAACTGCCTTCTCATGATTCTTTATGCTAATCATTATGCCATTAGGAGTTCTCGTGCCGAGAGGAACAAGGAATGATGGAGATCCCAATAGTCCAAGCTCCTAAATTGCATGCGTTTCGATTCTCGCCGCTCACTCCTTCCTCCAAAATATTCGACCGAGATCATTCGAGATGATATCAATGCTTGATCAACTAATTTCATATCATTCGAGAATGATATTAATACTCGATCAACTAATTTAATTCCCTTGCATTTTGTCCAAGCATTGAATTTGTGCCTATGCTTGCCACACGCTTTCACTCCTGCGACTCGTGCTTATGCTCCCCAAATACAACCAAACCATCATACTAAACAAAGATTAGAAAGAGAGGCACAAAAGAAATGAACAAAATCATAACATAGGTACGACATCGGGTCCGATAAGGAAAGAAATCATAACTTCTTTATTCTTCTCCGTACGGCTAGACGTAAGGATCAAATCGAATTGATTTAGACACTAGGGTAGATAAAGAACACACAAAATAAAGGAAGGACCCGAGCGATAAGTCTATTTTTTCCAAGTCGTGATTAGCTTGCAAAGTTCTTAAAAGAACCCATAAATTGATTTCCCACAAGGTAAAAAACTCGAAATAATATGCTCATTAGCCTCAAGTATCTTGTTGTATACAGCTTTTATAAGTGAAAAATCCTCATTCCATAAGAAAAATAAACTAGAAGTTAAATAAGAATTAATAAATAAATAAAGATAAATAAACTAAAGTGAAATCAAGTACCAGAGAGGAGTTGACTGGTCAACTATAGTCCTAGATTCTGTGAGCCAGCTTAACGAAGACAAGGAGAAATTCGTGTGGGCCTACCTAATAACACTGATCTAAATTACTTAATTGTACACGTCCCAGACATCAAAACGGTCACGTTCCTGCTTATATTACGCTTGGATTAATCGAAATAACATGATTTCTCCCATTCGCATGTGGATTTAGGTCTCGTTCTGCTTGATGATCAAGCAAAGCATCAACGCCACCACCCAAGCTTGTCAACTGCCTTCTCATGATTCTTTACGCTAATCTTTGTGCCATCAGCAGTCCTCATGCCGAGAGGAACAAGGAATGATGGAGATCCTAATGGTTCAAGTCCTGAATTTGGGCATGCCTAGATTCTCGTCGTTCATTCCTTCCTCTAAGAGATTCGACCGAGATCATTCGAGAATGATATCATTGCTCAATCAATTGATTTTATTTCATTCAAGAATGATATCAATACTGGATCAACTAATTTAATTTCCTTGCATTTGTCCAAGCAATGGATCTGTGCCTATACTTGTTGCTTACATGCGCTTTCACTCGACACTCGTGCTTATGCTCCCCAAATATAACCAACCATCATACTAAACAAAGATTAGAAAGAGAGGCACAAAAGAAAAAAAAAAAAAGAAATTGCAAGTACTTTGTTCTTCTCTGTACGACTGGGCGTAAGGATCAAATCGAATTGATTTTAGACCCTAAGGTAGACAAAGAACACAAAAGAAAGGAAGGACGCGAGCGATAAGTCTATTTTTTCCAAGGGCGAGTCGTGATTAGCTCGCAAAGTTATTGGTGCGAATGCCTCCATTCTTGGTTGAGAGCATATCAGTTTGGTATCAGAGCCAAACTTGAAGGTTTAGTTACTTATCTTTTTAATTATTTTTGTTATCTTGTTCTTCATTGTGTGTGATCTTCTTCTTTTGTCGCCGAGAGCTGTTCATGCTATAATCCTCATGCTGTAAACTCAAGGAGAATATCCTTACTCAAGGTAAGAGAGTTTCTTTAAGCTAAGACCAAAGAGGCACCTCGCCATGGGGGTCTTTCTGCTTTGAAACTCGAATAATGAGTTGTCGAGTTAGCCCTTTGGATTATAACAAATGTGATCGTGAGCAACAAACAATTCATTGCCATAGGATGAGAAGAAGAATAGAGAGAAATTAGAAAGCCATGAAAGATAAGAGAAAGATAAGTGTTTATTCCTTGCACAACCTCGGTCCTACAGAGAGACGAATCCTCCTTTATATAGGAGAAGAGGAACTCTCTCAAAATACACGCTAATTCCTAAGAGATTGCCATCCGGCAATCTTATCTTACATGACTCTCAATCCTTATCTCTTAATTACACATGTGAAGGAATATATTCCTTCTTACAAGACTCCAAAACATGCCGCATATATGTCCAAACGACTTAATAATGGAGACCCTAATAATGACATATAAGGCCAAACGACTTTAATAATGGAGACCCTAATAATGACATATAAGGCCAAACGTCTTTAATAATGGAGACCCTAATAATGACATATAAGGCCAAAACATGTAAGGCCAAACGACTCTTAATGATGGGGATCATAATATAGAATCTGCTGTTGGGAGTGCATCATGACATCACTTGTCTTGTCTGCCAGGACCCACACTCCGAGTAGTTGTCATTAGAATCATCCGAGTCACTATCTCTATAGCCCGACGCCTTCTTCTTGGTGGGTTGGGCCTGCTATTGGACAAGGCCTAGAAGGCCTTAAAGGTGTCATTGGGCCAAAAGTCATGAGGTCGGGAGAAGAGATTCTTCTAGTTGTGACCATGGTTCCGAAAAGGCTGGATTTATTGACATTGAAGACGTAGCTTCGGATTGTTGTCTAGCTGAGATGACCGTATCAAGAAGTGAAGTGAAATTGCCTTTGATTCGAGGATTGTCTTTGCATGTTGATGACTGGAATCACCTCATTAGTCACATGATTTAGCTCATTCCCTTTCATGGAAGTAAAGCATGTTTAATGACAAGGGGCATCTCTTCAAAATGTCCGGGAGAGTTCTCCATTCAGAATGTCTGCTGAAACAAAGGTCATTTGAAAGGTGTCGGATGGAGAAAGAGGATGGTATGGTAGGTCAAAGCCTTATCATGGTCTCCGCCATGTGGAGAAGACCCGCTTGGTTCACCAATCTTCTCGAGCCTCAGATTGCCATGCTCGTTGATTGTCAAATAGTAGGAAAAATTGCCAGTCGGATGTGACTTATTCTTCTTCTCTATCCTATGGCAATGAATTAGTTGTTGCTACGATCCGCTTCGTTATAATCCAAAAGGGCTAACTCGACTATCCCTGGGCTATTCGAGTTTCAAAGAAGGTAGCACCCCATGGCGAGGTGCCTCTTTGGTCTTAGCTTAAAGAAACTCTCTTGCCTTGAGTAAGGATATTCTCCTTGAGTTTACGTATGAGGATTATAGCATGAACAGCCCTCGCCGCCATCCCTGTATCGTGAGCCTAGGTTGAGAGAAGAAGAAATTGATAAGATCATGGAAACAACTTCAAATCCTATTGTCCAAGCCTCTTCCCTCTCACTACCTACCTCATGTAAACATTATATTACCGATAAGATCGATAACCTAGTAGAAATATCCCATATTCCGGTAACCCCCAAATCCAAAATTCTCTTGTCCCAATTCTCAACCCTTATGTTGTCTTCCGACGCAACCAGTCTTTTTCTGAATAAATCGAGACATATTATTTCTAGACCTTCTCACAACATAAAAGAATATGTACGATTGCCTTCTCTTTCTCGGTGTTCTCTCTCCGTAACCACCTAACAAGACGTGACTTTAGAAATTCCACCTCATTTCATCCAACAAAGGAGACAATGTAGTATACCCATCTCCATTTCGGAGCCATCGGACTTGTTCTCTCCTATCATGGGAGACAAGGACTTCCACATGAAGATTCTCCTTGTTAGATACCCTAGATTCAAATTATGAACATGTCAGAATCGCTCTATTGCTACAACACTAACGCAGGAGCGAGTTAACGCTTCCCTAATTTCAACATGTCATTAGAAGATTCACATCTTAGTCAGCCTTGAAGGTTCAAGTCCAGATTATAAAGGCCGATCAGTCAGCCGATACCATTTCTGGCCACTTCATCATCGGATGGTTTACAGGCTTCAAGACCATGCAATAAATCACAGACCTGTGTCTTTCCAAATGGAGACGCATTATTTATCTTTGCCGACAGTGGTCTTACTCCCACTATAGTTCAAACTCCTAGGCAATTGCCTAGAGAAGAACTGGAGAAGTTGATTCCCTCCGTTTGGATCACAAATTATGAGAAGCTTCACCAAAGCTCACAAACTGTCCAAACAAGATCCAATATTCATCAAACAAACTTGACAAGTCTGTCAAGGTTTCATATCTATCATCATCTTCAAATCCTCATACCGCTCTATGATTCAACCAAGACAGATCTTATGAGAAGAAAATTCCCATTCACAAACTTCAAAGTCAAACGGGTGGGAAGTTTATAAAGGCAAGATTAATGGTCATTTCATTTGGGATGTTAATCCTCCCGGATGTGATCTTGGATGTAATCGCCAAGATGATCCGGATGATCTAGAATTCGGATCAAAAGGGACTAAGACTTGGAAAAGAAAACATACATGTTCTAGTCCACCTAGATATGATGACAAGATGATGATCAACTGATTCCATTCAGTTCCTGCAAAAACAAGAAAGAAAGACCTTGGATCTGGTCTTCCACCAGAGAAGAAACATAACGATGTCCAATGATGACTATCTAAAGAGATGCTTTGAAATATTGAAAGAAGAAGGACTCTTGAATTGTCCTCCTCCCCCGTTGGTTTGCCTCGCTCTTTTGAGCCAAAGAAGATCCCGTGAGTCCGCCGCAGTTGCCATGTTTTATGGTCAACTCGGAAGAATTTCCTCCTCTGGCGAGGGAAAGAAAATGAACAAACCAAGGCGCTCGTCCTTTTTATCAGGAAGGATACCCAACCTCGCAGTGCGCTTTGGCCCTCTCTCACCGCCGAGGAAGTTTTGAACCGCGACAAATAATGCCGCTGCCCGGAATCATTATCCGGAAAAGATTGACAATAGACTCTCAAAAGTCTATGAAAAACCAGTTCCATAGAAGCTCATGTCACCTCATTCGGAGAAGAAGCCTTACGGATGCACACGAAGCTTTCTGTCTAGGCTATTTAAACTTGAGCAGGAGATGGAATGATCCTCGCAACTCAGCCCTACATCACCTTTATTCCGGCAAAGGATAAAGAGATCTTAAGGCCGAAAGAGCGTCTCCGGAAATAGAAAGAGATCTTTACCCTTCTAAACAATCTACCTCTTCTCAACTAAATTTTCCTATTTCTACACCACACCCTTTCATGTCCACTGTTATGCCTGTTAAACAATATGCTACTATCTCGGACTTGGTGCCTCGAGCATCCAAACCGGCATCCAAACCCTGCAAAAGGACATCTTCAACTCCCTCATCCTTTCCATCCAAGCCTTCAAAGGATAAAGGACCTACTAAAACACAGATGGCTATACAAAGAAACCCTCCTATCTTTACGGAGTTCACCCCCTCCTCAACTGGGTCGATATTTCGGATTCGGATCTATCTCAGTTTGAATTACAACACTTCAGCTCTTCCTCTTCCGACCGAGGAACTGATATCTCAGATCAATACCGAGTCTGGAACACAAGGTCCTCATGTGTTGATGAACACACCGCAAGAGCCCGAAATTACGGGAAGAAATCAAGAATTAGAGTCTCTTGCTCCGAACATCCTTTTCCGCCAAAACCAAAGTTCGGTCCTCGGTTCTCTTTAGATATCGCGGCCTCCATCACAATGGCGTAATAAGATCTTAGAATTCAATGCTTGGCTTGATCTCCAAATGATAAACCCTCAAGCTAGTCTCCAAGTCGTCTTAATGTAATTCACATCAAGGTTCACCGGCACATTACGGAATGGTTCTCTCACTTGTCTGAATACTGCCAGCCTTCAATTTGTTCAACTTGGTTCTATCACTCAAGCTCCGCACAAATCCATCAACAGCTTGTGGAGACTACAATTTAATTTTCGGACAAAGAAAACAAGAGTACTTTGATCGCAATGCCGTTCTATGAAGAGAAAAGATCTAGAAGTTCACTATGTCCATATGTCCAAACTCTATTATGAACTCACGGGCCCAATAGTGATGATCTCAAATATACTTTTGTCACCAAGAAATGCACCCTGAAATTCAACGCATGATGACAAACTCATAGAGATATCACTCATATTTCTCTCTGAGAAACTGCAATTCACCGGCCACTCTAGACAAGATGTGGAATGTTAGAACTTTTCAAAAAAATTGCAAAGGAGAAGCATTGCTAAGAAACTTATGCAATGTGAGATTATCTCCAAATCAAATGCAAAGAGAAGCACTGCGGATCATGATCAAAGAAGAAAAAACATTTTTCTTCTCATTCAAAGGAATCTTCTCATTACAAGCAAAGAAAGGGAAGGAAGATAATACCGGTTCAAAAGGAAATCGACAAACAAGCTGAAAATGACGGCACATATCTCAGGCCAAAGAGGGCACTATGCAAAGAAATGCCCTAACAAGTCGAATCAAACTGTTGTCTTCTTCATCAATTAAAAGATTCATGTTCGGAAGATCTATCCGATCATGATCTTGAGTCTCTTTCTCGGGAAGAAGAAATGGCGTCTTCTCGGACTCTATTTGCCATTCCGTACTCGCATAACAAAGACAGATGATGAAAATTGAATGAAGAAACATCTATTCTTACTATTGGTCCCGCTCTCCAAATAAAACAAGAACCGCCCGGACCTTCCACCAATTTCCGAGGGATTTACAATGGTCGCAACCTCTACCTTCTCCCGATTATATCCTTGCAGATATATTCATCGCTCGAGATACTTTCTCCAAAGAAAATACCTACACCAGCTCAAACCAGCTCTCTTCTTCTACATCATTATTCATTCCTACTTCTCCGGAAAGTATGGAAAATCCATCTTCACCGGAAGTCACATCAAAGACAACCTATTCATCCTACACCATTGGTATCCATCCATGTCTTACCCGGCAAATATGAAAAACCTATCCTTGTTACCGCTTTCATGGATACGGGATCTCATCAGACGATGTTAATCTCGATGCTCGCCTAGTTCAAAGCATGGAAAAAGGATTTATCACTTCACAAATGGCAGGATGGCAAAAGTTTCGGACTACAATGGTCTCTAAACAAAGATTGGAATACAGTTCTTCCCAGATCAGACAGCGGATCCACGCCATCGATCCTATCCGTTTGGAAGAGATCTTTTAGTTGGTTTGATACTTATCATGCGTAAAATTACAAATCCCGCCAACAGTGGCTTAAGTATAAGCAGAATTTCTCCCTTATACTCAAAATCCCAACCAGCTTCTCCATTGCGAAGTCCCTCCGGACTTTGCTCATTTAAAGGGGTTGTTCATACCATGTCGCGGCCGATTCTCATAGAAACTTTTATCACCCTTTTCCACTATACAAGAACCCGGACTTCTTCATCACTCTCCCCTTCAAATTAAATGAAGATGTCAACCCCACTAGAGCCAGCCCATCCTGGGATGTCTCCATCCGATTTGGCTTTAGTAAGACAGGAATGCCAAGAACTTCTTCAAAGAAGGCTTGATAGAACCTACACGGTCTCCTTGGGCATGCCAAGCATTCTATGTAGAAAGAGATCGGAAAAACTAAGAGGAGAAAAGGCTCAGAATTGATTACAAGCCCCCGAATCATTTTCTTCGGATGACAAATTTCCAATTCCTAAAATCTCTTCTCTATTGATTCGTCTTCAAGGAGCAACCTATTTCTCTAAGTTCGATCCGAAGTCGGGATTCGCAGCTGGGTATTCACCCCGAAGAAAGATACAAGACCGCCTTCCTCGCATCCCGTGATGCTCAAGACTAATGGATCGTTATGCCTTTGGGCTTAAAATACCTCCTTCCATCTTCCAAGGCGATGGTCCGAATTTTTGAATCAATCCTGGATACTTGCATCATTTACATCGATGATATCCTACTTTTCTCAAAGTCGGCCTAAAGAGCATGATGATCTTCTTAGAAGATTTCACAGTTTAGTCCATTCCTACGGGATAATGCTTTCGGAAAAAGTCTTACATTGGATGATCAAGTTGACTTTCTTGGGCCCAAGCTAAAAATGGGCAGTATGAAGGTGCTCACATTTAGCTCAAGAATTGCGGCATTTCTCCGGTGAGACTCTATCCAAAAAACAGATCCAACAGTTTCTGGGGATCATCAATTACATGCGAGACTTTATTCCAAAGGCCATGCCCATACAAAGGCCCCGATCGCACAGCTTAAGAAAATGCGCCCATGGACCCAAACACTAAGTCATAAGATATTAAAACAACCGGCCCAAAAGACTCCAAATTTCACTATTCCCTACCGATGACGCATACCGATTCTTCAGACCGATGAAGTGACTACGCTTGGGGTGCTATTCTCCTCCAAAACAGGGAAAATAAGGAGTCACTATGCGACACGTGTCGGGACAATTCAAGGACAGTGAACTTCATTATCATTCAAATATTAAGGAGATTCGCTGGTAAAATATGCAATTCGTGGCGAATTTTCATGGCCTCAAGACATTTTATAATTAGAATGGACAATTCTAATTTCCCGATTCTGGAATTCAAGTGGACGACAAATCCTCGATAAACAATCGCCGCTCGAAAGAGTGGTTCTCCCAATATGATTTTGAAGTACAACACATTCAAGGTGATAAAAATCTCATCCCCGACTTTCTATCCCGATTATCCAAATCTTTTATGGATCCTCCTAGTCCTTCTTTCTTTATCTTTATGGCACAATTTAGTCCCGTGATCATGCACCCAAATCAACCTGAAGGTATGTCTATGCAAGAATTTGAACTTTGGGTCTATAGACGTATCTTAGCCTTCTATCGGACTATCGCATCAAATCCGTAAGACTTTTCCGCCTCATCTCTTGGAAACTTTTCCCCACTATTACGTAAACGCTTCTTCAACTTCTCAGCCTGCATCTCCTGCACTACATGTCTCAGATTATCTTCCCAGAGAACTACCATTATTACAAACCTTATGGTTCTTACACGGAGAAGAGAATGAGTCACATCCGACTGGCAATTTTTCCTACTATTTGACAATCAACAGGCATGGCAATACAGGCTCGGAAGATTGGTGAACCAAGGTGTCTTCTCCACATGGCGGACCATGATAAGGCTTTGACCTACCATACCATCCTCTTTCTCCATCGACATACAACTCAAATGACACTGCTTCAACAGACATTATACGAATGGAGAACTCTCCGGACATTTTGAAGAGATGCCCCTTGTCATTAAACATGCTTTACTTCACAAAGGGAATGAGCTAAATCATACAAATTTAATGAGGTGATTCCAGTCATCAACATGCAAAGACAATCCTCGAATCAAAGACTACCGCTCACTTCTACTTCTTCAATACCATCTCCGGCCTAGACAACAATCAAGCTACGCCTTCAATGTCAATAAATCCAAACCTTTCAGGAACCATGGTCACAACTAGAAGAATCTCTTCTCCCGGTCACAGCTTTGGCCCAAATGACACCTTTAAGGCCTTCTAGGCCTTGTCCAACTAGCAGCCCAACCCACCAAGAAGAAGGCGTCAAGCTATGAGATAGTGACTCGGATGATTCCGATGACAACTACTCGAGTGGGTCCACAAATGCATAAGACAAGTGATGCTGATGCACTCCCAACAAAGAAGATTCTATATTATGATCCCCATCATTAAGAGTCGTTTGGCCTTACATGTTTTGGCCTTATATGTCATTATTAGGGTCTCCATTATTAAAGACGTTTGGCCTTATATGTCATTATTAGGGTCTCCATTATTAAAGTCGTCAGCCTTATATGTCATTATTAGGGTCTCCATTATTAAGTCGTTTGGACATATATGTCAGCATGTTTTGGAGTCTTGTAAGAAGGAATATATTCCTTCACATGGAGTCTTCTCCATCTAAATTTTCTATTCATATATTGATTCAAATCAGAAAGTAACAATCTGATTTTCTTTCATTAATTATAAAAAAGAAAGAGAAAATTCAGATTTGTTTGATCTTCATACGAATTCATTCAAACTGAAATTGACTGAATTTGAATGTGTTTAGTTCTTGACTTGTCCGTCTATCTATAAAAAAAGAAAGTTTATTCTAAATTGGTTGAACGAAGTTGAGCTAACTCAATTTTGGAATTCTTAAGGATATTCGACTATAAGCTAGTTCTTCTTCTTAAGTTTTGAAATTTGCTTTCTTGGGTTACAAAAGGGTTAATTTTTGAAATCTAAGTGTGATTTGTTCCTATACTTATTTATGTTTTATTGATTCTTGAGTGCTTATTGTGATTTTAGAATTTACATTATTTTATTTGTTTAATTAAGTTGGGTGTGAGTTTGATTTTACAAAATTGATTTAAGTTTAAAGGAACCAATTTGGAACCTTTTTAACCTTGTTGAGTGAAACACGTGAGGGAGAGAGTATCCTTTTGTTTTTCTTATTTTAAACATGTCTAACCAGGCTTCAAGCCACACGCCTGAAGATGCTTTTTCCATGCATGATCTAAGAGCTTTCATTGAAGCAATGAAAACCATGCTGGAGAAATCAAATCGAGAGATGGAAGAAAGAATCATGCGAGAGATAGATTGATATAAACTTAAACCGAATACGTTCAAACACCAAGATGAGCAATGGTGAGAAACTTAAACTGATAAATGCTCTCCCTATTTAAGAGGAAGCACCCTTACCAATAAGTTCGAATTGTCGCCCTAAAATCTAACTTGAAAGTTTGCAATTGATTATGGAACTAACAAACTTAGCAATAGAACTACTAAGACCTTTAGTTATAGATAGATGAAGAATGTTCAAACAACCCAAAAAACTAATAAAAAGTTAATTGATTGATCAAATATGTAGATGTGAAACTAAATCAAACAAGTTAATTTAATCTCAAGAAATTCAATAAGGAGCACCTTAAGGAATAAGAGTTAATAACTCAAATAAAACTTCATTCAGAAATATATATTGATCTTATTACTTTAGCCGAAATACATAGCTCTATTTATAGAGTTTTGAAATGATTCTAAACCCTAAAAGGACTAAGAGATAAGGAATCAAAATCAAACCCTAAAAGACTCCTAATATGTGGCTAATCTTATCCCTATAAGGAAGGATAAGATAAAGAGTAATCTAACCCTAATTAAAAACCTAAATTCATGGGAGGAAGTTCTCTTTATCCAATACTTCTAAAAATAGAGGAAATTAACTAAAAAGGGGTCCATTACGAATTTTTCTTGAAAAATTCGAAGCTCTTTTTATAGGCACTTTATAAACTGAAGGCATGGTCATTTCAGAAGATGAGCTTTGCCCCCTTCACAAGAAATTACAGTTGTAAGGCGTGGTCACGCCTTATCAAGATGAGCTCGCTCTTCTCACAAGAAACATAGTCAGAATGTTGTCACCTATCAAGATGGGCTTATGCCTCAATTACTCATTAATAGGAATTAGTGTCACTATCTTCAAGGCATTGTTATCATCATCAAAAACATCAAAAGCACCATCATTAGCCATCTTCAAAACATGCTCCAAGTAAGAATTTAAGGCTTGCTTGAACTTCTTACTCCTTGCTCGTGTCATTGGTCCTCCATAGGCTAGTGGATCCATGCTAGTTGACTTAGATGCATACTTGGTTGCATCATTCCCCCCCTCTTCGGAAGGATTCGACCTCGAATCAACGCCTTCATCAAAATCAAAAGGAGACAAATCAGCAACATTAAAAGTAGCACTAATATTATATTTACCAGGTAAGTCAACTTTGTATGCATTATCGTTGATGTGCTCTATCACTTGAAATGGACCATCACCACGTGGCATCAACTTTCATTTCCTTTGATTGGGAAACCTTTCTTTCCTGAAATGCACCCAAATCCAATCACCAACTTCAAATACCATCCTTTTGCAGCCCTTATTGCGTTGTTTGGTGATTTGTTCATTGCGCCTTTCCAAGTTTGCACGCACTTGTTCATGCAACTCCAACACAAATTCAGCCTTCTTTGCGCCATCTAAATTCACTTGCTTGTACTTAATGACATAGGGAAACTCTTCAATGAATTCCCTCCACTTAGCATGGCATTTGTTCAACTTGTTCTGTCCCTTCAAGTGCTTCAATGCTTCATGATTCATGTGAATTACAAGCTCCTGAAAAATACTTACAAACATACTAGGAAGGGAAGAGTTAAGATTATTAGTGTTAAATAAAGTTTCCTTGTACATAAGTACAAGTACTTGCCTATTTTCACTCAAAGCCTTTCTTATGTCTTGCTCTCTAACTAAGAAACTCACTTTTTTCTCACTTGCCTCCCCTTTTTCTTGCGCCTTACTCATTCTTTTGCTCACATTCTCGCGCAAACCCTCACTAAACTCTCCTTTTACCACTCTTTGCTCTCGCCCCTCATTATTTTCCACACAACTCTCCTTTTGCTTGTCCACCTTTTCTTTTTCATGTGCACTCTCACACTTTCTTTTTTCTTTCTCATATGCTTCCATTCGGTCCTTTACAACTTTTTGTAATTCATAAACTTCTTTAGGACTTAATGGTGCCAAAACATATGGTTTTCCATCCATTACAAGAGAATAAGCATTGGTTCGACCATTATGAATTACAGATCTATCATATAACCATGGTCTACCTAGCAACACATGACATGCTTGCATGGGAATAACATCACATAGTACCTCATCATGATACTTCTTTACACTAAATGCAATCCGTATTTGCTTAGTAACTCTAATTCCACTTTGATCATTAAGCCATTGCAAGGTGTATGGCTTAGGGTGCTTAATAGTTGGAAGTTTAAGTTTATCAACCATCATACCACTTGCTACATTAGTACAACTACCCCCATCAATGATTAAACTACAATTAGCATCATGGTTTTGTACTTTACATGTAGTATGGAATATGTTTTCCCTTTGAGCATCATCATCAACAGGTTGTAAATTAAGAGCTCTAAAGGTTACAAGTACATTACTAACCTCACCCAATTGCACATCATCACAATCCTCCAACTTAGGCATGTCTAGGTCCTCCTCACTAGGTTCGGATTCTTCATCACTCTCAAAGACCACTTCACCACTTCGAATTGCCATGGTTCGCTTGTTTGGACATTGGGAAGATATATGTCCATACCATAAACACTTGAAGCATTGCACTTTCTTTAACTTGAGGTCACTTTGCATCGTTGGCTTAGTGTTAACATCAAATTTAGGGGCTGCCTTGATGTCCTTTGATGCCTCACAACCCTTGTTAGGGGGCTGGTTGCTCCTTTTCCATTTATTACTCCATTTTGAGCTAAGGGCAACACTTCTGCTCTTGGTTTTTAATTGCTTTTCCACCTTTACGGCCATGTGCAACATGTCTTCCATCTCTACATAATGCTGCAATTCAATTATGTTAGCAATATCACGATTCAAACCATGCAGAAATCTTGTCATTATGACTTCCCTATCCTCATCTATATTGGCTCTAATCATAGCTATCTCCATAGATTGCCAATACTCCTCAATACTCTTACTATCTTGTACTAAATTTTGTAACTTGTTGTACAAATCCCTTTGGTAGTGCAGTGGTACAAACCTTTTATGCCTAATGCGTTTAACCTCATCCCATGAACCAACTTCGGGTTCCCAATAACGCCTACGACCACTCACCAATTGATCCCACCAAATGGCAGCATAATCACAAAATTCAACAATAGCAAGTTTAACCTTTTTAAACTCACTATAGTTATGACATTCAAAAACCCTTTCAACCTTCTTTTCCCACTCCAAATAAACTTTAGGGTCACTCTTACCATGAAAAGATGGTATTTTCATCTTAATGCTACCCAAATTATTGTCAATTTTGGATTGGAGATTATGTCTAAACCCTTTAGACTCACTTTCTTGGTCATTATCAAAACCATCCCCTTTAGACGTTTTAGGCATATCAGTTAATTTGTCATCTTATTTTTGAAATTGTCTTTGCATATGTTCTACTACATCTCTCAATGTAGAAGCTAAATTTTTCAAAGTCAATGGCTGTTCAGATAACATGGTTAACCGAAAAGACTAGAAAAGTGATCAAGTGTTATACTCTGGAGGGTTCTTATAGTTAAAGGCAAAACAAGAAAAGATCACTCCCTCATGTGTTTCACTCACAAAGAATTGAATTCCTTATAGAAATTAAATCAAATTGTTCTAGTAATCACAAGAACAAGTTTTTCACAACCTCTTAACGTTTATTAATTCTGAAGTTCAATAGAACACTCGTAAATCAATAGAATGAATTATAAGCGTGCAAACAAAACAAGCGTACAGCTAATCGAACAAGACTCAATTAACCCAAAAGAAAAGCTTTGTAAGAGAAAACAAAAAAAAATACCCAAATCAAATTTCAAGAATGAAGATCAGCTCCAATCAATTAAAAAGAATTGCGGAATAAATCAATCAAGAATCAATTCTTCAAGAACAACCCGACACAAACGGTTAGGGTTAGTTTTCCATTCCTTTCTTCTTCTTTTTTTTGGAAATCTACCTTGGTATGCGGACAGCAACAAAAATAGTATACTTTCTTTTTATATAATGATGCGAACAGAAATTGAGATGGAATAGAAGACAGACCCTTAATTGAAAAGAAAGTAAACCAAACTTACAAGTTTGGCTCTGATACCAAATGATACAAACTCGAACCGGATACGTTCAAACACCAAGATGAGTAATGGTGAGAAACTCAAACTGATAAACGTTATCCCTATTTAAAAGGAAGCACCCTTACCAATAAGTTCGAATTGTCGCCCCAAAATCTAACTTGAAAGTTTGCAATTGATTATGGAACTAACAAACTTAGTAATAGAACTACTAAGCCCTTTAGTTATAAATTGATGAAGAATGTTCAAACAACCAAGAAACTAATAAAAAGTTAATTGATTGATCAAACATGTAGATGTGAAACTAAATCAAACAAGTTAATTTAATCTCAAAAAATTCAATAAGGAGCACCTTAAGGAATAAGAGTTAACAGCTCAAATAAAACTTCATTCAGAAATATATATTGATCTTATTGCTTTAGCCGAGATACATAGCTCTATTTATAGAGTTTTGAAATGATTCTAAACCCTAAAAGGACTAAGAGATAAGGAATCAAAATCAAACCCTAAAAGACTCTGAATATGTGGCTAATCTTATCCCTATAAGGAAGGATAAGATAAAGAGTAATCAAACCCTAATTAAAAACCTAAATTCATGGGAGGAAATTCTCTTTATCCAATACTTCCAAAAATAGAGGAAATTAACTAAAAACGGGT
The DNA here is from genome assembly GCF_019578655.1 of Ricinus communis. Taxonomy (NCBI): domain Eukaryota; kingdom Viridiplantae; phylum Streptophyta; class Magnoliopsida; order Malpighiales; family Euphorbiaceae; genus Ricinus; species Ricinus communis. Next base: position 14,311,946 of record NC_063256.1, on the reverse strand, counting down.
CCATTACGAATTTTTCTTGAAAAATTCGAAGCTCTTTTTGCTAATTTGAAGAGGAGTTTTAAATGACTCACATAGGATTTCTAAATCCATGTTATCAAAACGTGCAACTATGAAGAAATAAAATTAACAAATAAACTTATAATTAAATTAGCAAAAAAATATTGAAGTAATTGAAAAAATTAAAGTAAATGTAAGATATTATGGTTTCTAATTAGACAATTATTGTAATATTAAAAGATAGCAATATTAAATATATTTATAGTATTAATTTATATAATACTAATAATCAATTAATTAATATTTATCAATAATGTTATGTTATTACATTAATGAAATAATTTTAAAATCAATAAAATCTTTAAAATATTTAATTTAGTGTTATTATTATTAAAAATATTATAAATAAGAGGTATTTACTATATATATTCCATTAGAATTTCATTTGAACATCACTAACTAAATTTGATTTTATACTATTTGCGCTCTGACTTGAGTTGTAATATACAAATTGATCCTTATAGTTTATTAATTATAATAGAACCACATTTTCTAATTTTTGTAAAACATAATTTTAATATATCTAAAAATAGTTAACTAGTGTTCTTTGATTACTCTAATTTCAAGAATAATTAAAATCATATTAAAATTTAAATATTCTAAAAGTACTTATATTTATAAAAATATTAAAAATTTATATAATCTAACTTTAAATCATTAAAATAAAATAAATATTATTCTTATTATTAATTTTTTCATACTAGAATTATAACTCTGATAAGAAGTTTGAGAATGAAATTATATTTTTTTTATGAAATTAATTCTTTAATTGCATTGCCTTTTGAGACAGAAAGAGATTTTAGTGCAATAATTAAATATAAAGGGCAATTTGTACATTACATAAAAATTCAAGAAGAAAATAGTATAAACTCAAACCTAGTCAATAATTGTTCAACAAAAATTCTAAATAGCAATAGTTTTTAGTAGAGAATTAGAAAATAAAAAATGCTAAATATAATTTTTAAATGTTAAGAGTTAGACATTATGATATAGAAAAAATACTGAGAATATATAATAATTAATACTAATTTTAATCCTAGAAAATAGTCTTTCAATTACATTGTTAAAAATCATATTAACTATAAAATTAAATTTTTATTAAGAAAGTAATTCTAATTCTAAAAAGTAACGTTTAAAATTATATTTTTTTTAATTCTCATTACTTGATAAGTTACTTTTCTAATTCTAAAATATACCTCGCCAAATCCTAGCAGAAAATATATCAGTACTTTTACTAGACTCATTAGAGAGAAATATTGGTTTCTTATTTAGTTCTAAGAGAGATACTTTAATATCTTAAGTTTTTCTTGACATGTGTGACTGACCAAATCAAAGTCTAATTTTATTTCCTAAAAATCTAAATGCCCTAATTTTATTTTAGCATTTGAGGTAAACATAAGCATAAGGCACATGAAGATTACACTGGTAAGATTGATACTTCAAGTCGAGCATTAGAGCTAATCACATGCAAAATCAAAATTGATTTTGTGCTTTAAACATGTGAGGTGAAAACCTAATAAGTGAAACTAAACCATGCAAAGAAAGGGGGGAAGGAGAATAGAGCAAAACTAGAAAGGAATTAAGGATGACGGGGACGCTTAAGGAAAATTAATTACAATCCTGGCTTTTAAAAGCCATAAAATAAATAACACAAATAATAATCCTAATTAATTCTAAGAGGAGTTTTAAATGACTCACTTGGAATTTCTAAATCCATGTTATCAAAACCTGCAACTATAAAGAAATAAAATTAGCAAAAAGACTAAGCACGAATAAGCTTGTAATTAATAGCAAAGAAATATTAAAATAACTGAGAAAATTAAAGTTAATGTAAAATATTGTAGTTTCTAATCAGACAATGGTTGTAATATTAAAAGATAATAATATTAACTTTATTCATAGTATAATTTATATAATACCAAAAATAAATTAATAAATATTTTTCAATAATCTTATGTTTTCGACTCTCGTTCTTTGGACCAACCTATGACCGAACAAAAATGGCTTCGTCACTCTTTTTCGCAGTGAGTCGCTGGCCTCAATCAACTGTATTCAGAACTGTTGAGGAAGCCACCCTCATGTACTACTATAAAAAAAAGAACTATTCCCCCTCGGATCACTTAACATTTCATAAATCCTTCTCAGTATCAGTCGTTGAGCATCTTTCAGAACCTCTCTCAAAGGTAGCTTGCTTACTAAGTGCTTGTGATTTTTTTCTATGGTTCTTGGATTGAAATCTACTTTCCTCATATCTAAGAAAATCGAATGGGGCATAGCGTACTCCGGTCTCCCTTGGCAATAGTACATTAATAAAAAAAATTAGACCAATAAAATCTTTACAAATATTTAATTTATTATTATTATTATTATTATTACTATTATTATTATAAATAAGAGGTAGTTACTATATATTTTTTTGTTTTTCATATTATTTAACCATTTAACTCTTAACATTTAAAAATTATATTTTTCATCAATTTATTTTGTATCATATAATAAAATCTCCCTCCCTTAGAATTTCAATTAAACATCGCTAATTAAATTTGAATTTTATACTATTTGCCCTCTGACTTTGGTGTAATATACAAATTGCCCCTTATAGTTTGTTAATTATACTAGAACTTCATTTTCTAATTTCTGCAAAAATCAATTTTAATATATGTAAAAATAGTTAACTAGTGTTCTTTGATTACCATAATTTTAAAAATAATTCAATTCTAGTAAAATTTTTGAATATTTTAAAAGTACTTATATTTATGAAAATATTAAAAATATATATAATTTAACTCTAAATTACTAAAATAAAATAAATATTATTCTTATTATTAATTTTTTCATACTAGAATTATAATTCTGCTAAGAAGTATGAGATCAAACTATGTTTTTTTATGGAATTAATTCTTAAATTGTATTGACTTTCGAGACAAAGAGATTTTAGTGCAATGACTAAATATAAAGGGAAATTTATACATTACACAAAAATTTAGAGAGAAAATAGTATAAGCTTAAACCTGGTTCATAATTGTTCAACAAAAATTTTAACCAGCTAAAAAATTTTAGTATAGAATACCTTAAATTTAGTCCTAGGGTAGATATTTTAATACCTTAAATTTTTCTTGACATGTGAGATTGATCAATTCAAAGTCTAATTTTATTTTCTAAAAATCTAAATGCCCTAATTTTATTTTAGCATTTGAGGTGAACATAAGCATAAGGCATGAAAAGACTATACTCGTAACCTTGACTTAAATTCAAGTTCAACATTGGAGCGATCACATGCAGAATGCTAAATTGATTTTATCTTTTAAACATGTGAGGTGAAAACCCAATAAGTGAAATTAAACCATGCAAAGAAAAGGGGGAAAGGAGAATAGAGCAAAGATAAAAAGATATTAAGGATGATAGGGGATGCTTAAGGGAAATTAATTATAATCATGGCTTTTAAAAGCCTTAAAACAAATAACACGAATAATAATCTTAAATAATTCTAAGAGGAGTTTTAAATGACTTACTTAGGATTCTAAATCCATGTTATCAAGACTTGCAGCTATGAAAAAATAAAATTAGCAAAAAGACTAATTACAAAAACTTGTAATAAAAATAACAAATAAAAATTAAACTAACTAAAAAAATTTAGGGTAATTCCTTATGTTTTTCCATATTTATCCCTTAATATCTAAAATTTATATTTTTTATCCTTTTGTTTTGTAATTTTATAATAAAAAACCCCTCTCGTCAAAATTCTGATAAAATAATCGTTGGTATTATACTATTTTTGAGATTTTATTGGTGTTATATTTTATTTTATTATGCACTAATGTCCCTTGCATTTGAAAGTCAATGCAATTAATAATAAACTAAATTGATAAAAATATAATTTGATCCTCAAATTTCTTGAATTTTACAAAGAAATTAGAATAAAAATTTCTAGTATAATAAATAACTTTAAGAGGCAATTTGTATATTACATCAAAGGTCAAGAGGCAATTTGTATTACATTAAAGATCAAGAGGCAATTTATATATTACATCAAAGATCGGGGCAAATAGTATAAAACCAAACCTAGGTAACATTGTTTAACGAAAATTCAGACAGAGCCAATTTTTAGTATACAATTACAAAACAGAATGATGAAGAAAATATAATTTTTAGATATTAGAGAGTAATTAGTATAATATGAAAAGTACAAGGGGCGAATAGTAATTACCCAAAAAATATTAAAGTTACTATAAAATATTAAGGTGAAATATTAAAGAAGAGGTACTTTGATACCTCGTCTAATCCTAGCAGAAGATATACTAACCTTGACTAGCCTCATTAGAGAGATATATTGGTAACTTATCTAGTTCCGAAGGAGAGACTTTAATAACTTAAGATTTTCTTAACATGTGAAATTGACCAAATTACAGTCTAATTTTATTTAATAAATTTAAAAGTCATTTTATTTAGCATTTAAGTTGAACATAAGCCTAAGGGATGGAAGGATTACACTAATAAACTTAACTTACTTCAAGTTGAGCATTGGAGCCTATTACATACAAAATGCTAAATTGATTTTAATTATTTAAACATGTGAGGTGAAAATCTAATGCGGGAAATTAAACCATGTAAAGAAAAGGAGGAAAAGAAGAATAAAGAATAACAAGAAAGAGATTAAGGATGAGGGGGCACTTAAGGGGAATCAATTACAAGCCTAGCTTTTAAAAGCCTTTAATCAAGTAACACAAATAATAATCCTAGTTAATTCTAAGAGGAGTTTTAAATGAATCACTTAGGATTCCTAATCCATGTTATCAATACCTGCAACTATGAAGAAATAAAGTTAGCAAAAAGGCTGAACACAAATGAACTTGTAATTAAAATAGCAAAGAAATATTAACGAAGAGGTACTTTGATACCTCGTCTAATCCTAGCAGAAGATACATTAGTACCTTGACTAGACTCATTAGAGAGATATATTGGTATCTTATCTCCTAGGGAAGATACTTTAATACCTTAAGTTTTTCTTAACATGTGAAACTGACCAAAGTAAAGTCTCATCTTATTTCATAAATCTAAAAGTCATTTTATTTAGCATTTGAGAACATAAGCATAAGGGATGGAAAGACTACACTAATAAAAATTGAGCATTGGAGCCTATCACATACAAAATGCTAAATTGATTTTAGTTGTTTAAACATGTGAGGTGAAAATTTAATGCGGAGAATTAAACCATATAAAGAAAAAGAGGAAAAGAAGAATAGAGGAAAACTAGAAAAGGATTAAGGATGAGGGGGCACTTAAGGAGAATTAATTACAACCCTGGCTTTTAAAAGCCTTAAATAAAATAATGCAAATCATAATCCTAATTAATTCTAAGAGGTGTTTTAAATGAATCACTTAGGATTCCCAAAATCCATGTTATCAAAACGTGCAACTATGAGCAAATAAAGCTAGTAAAAATACTAAACACAAATGAACTTATAAATAAATTAGCAAAGATATATTAAAGAAGAGGTACTTTAGTACCTGGTCTAATCCTAGCAGAAGATACATTAGTACCTTGACTAGACCCATTAGAGAGATATATTAGTATCTTATCTCCTAAGGGAGATACTTTAATACCTTAAGTTTTTTTTAACATGTGACACTGACCAAATTAAAGTCTTATTTTATTTCATAAATAAAAGTCATTTTATTTAGCATTTGAGCTGAACATAAGCATAAGGATATGAGGATTATGCTAATAAGCTTAATTTACTTCAAGTTTAGCATTGGAGCCTATCACAGACAAAATGCTAAATTGATTTTAGTTGTTGAAACATGTGAAGTGAAAACCTAATGCGGGAAATTAAACTATGTAAAGAAAAGAAGGAAAAGAAGAATAGAGGAAAACTAGAAAGGGATTAAGGATGAGGGGGCACTTAAGGGATATTAAATACAACCCTGGCTTTTAAAAGCCTTAAAACAAATACCACAAATAATAATCCCAATTAATTCTAAAAGGAGTTTTAAATGAATCACTTAGGATTCCTAAATCTATACTATCAAAACCTGCAACTATAAGGAAATAAAGTTAGTAAAAAGATTAAACACAAAGAAACTTGTAATTAAAAAGAGCAAAGAAATATTAAAGAAGATGTACTTTAATACCTCATCTAATCCTAGCAAAAGATACATTAGTACCTTGATTAGACTCATTAGAAAGATATACTGGTACCTTATCTAGTCCTAAGGGAGATACTTTAATACCTTAAGTTTTTCTTAACATGTGATACTAACCAAATTAATGTCTAATTTTATTTCATAAATCTAAAAGTCATTTTATTTAGTATTTGAGCTCAACATAAGCATAAGGGATAGCAGGATTATACTAATAAATTTAACTTGCTTCAAATTGAGCATTGGAGCCTACCACATACAAAATACTAAATTGATTTTAGTTGTTTAAGCATGTGAGGTGAAAACCTAATGCAGGAAATTAAACCATGTAAAGAAAATGAGGAAAAAAGGAATAGAGCGTAACTAGAAAGAGATTAAGGATGAGGGGGCGCCTAAGAGGAATTAATTACAATTCTGGCTTTTAAAAGCCTTAAATCAAATAACACAAATAATAATCCTAATTAATTCTAAGAGCGAGTTTTAAATGAATCACTTAGGATTCTTAAATCCATGTTACTAAAACCTGCAATTATGAAGAAACAAAGTTATAAAGAGACTGAACACAAATGAACTTGCTATTAAAATAGCAAAGAAATATTAAAGAAGATGTACTTTGATACCTCATCTAATCCTAGTAGAAGATACATTAGTATCTTGACCACACTCATTATTTTAATACCTTAAGTTTTTCTTAACATATGAAACTGACCTTATTTCATAAATCTAAAGTCATTTTACATTCCCACTATTGTTTCATGATAATTAATTCAACCACCAGCCTAATATTCCTCAAAAAGCTCTATATATTGTTTTTATGCACAGTCTTTTTCCCTTCCCAAAAGGCATAATTCGAGAAGGTCCCCCAGAGAAATATTATTCCCAATAGTAATATGTAAAGCATTATTACAAAGTGAATTTGTTTTTATTCTTTTAATGCTTTCAAAATTATTATATATATGAAGATATCATTTCTCCTTAGAAATATATAAATTTTTAGCCAAAACCATCCCATTGTTTTTCCTGCTTTCCCTCTTATACAAGACCATATCATTTTTGTGTGTGATAGCTGTATTTCAATACTATATGGCATGTTTTTGTGAGCATTATTATTAATGTTAACTTTTCTATTTAAAGTATGTTCTTTTTTGTTTGGTTAATCTTTAAAGTATGTCTTAATTATGTGTTTTCTAGAACAGAAGTATAAACATGTGAGGTGAAAACCTAATGCGGGAAATTAAACCACGTAAAGAAAAGGAGGAAAAAAAGGAATATAGCGTAACTAGAAAGAGATTAAGGATGAGGGGGCGCCTAAGAGAAATTAATTACAACCTTGGCTTTTAAAAGTCTTAAATCAAATAACACAAATAATAATCCTAATTAATTCTAAAAGGAATTTAAATGAATCACTTAGGATTCTTAAATCCATGTTATTAAAACCTGCAACTATGAAGAAATAAAGTTATAAAAAAGACTGAACACAAATGAACTTGTTATTAAAATAGCAAAGAAATATTAAAGAAGAGGTACTTTGATACCTCATCTAATCCTAGGAGAAGATACATTAGTACCTTGACTAGACTCATTACTTTAATACCTTAAGTTTTTCTTAACATGTGAAACTGGCCAGCTTTAATTCTAATTTTATTTCATAAATCTAAAAATCATTTTATTTAGCACTTGAGCTAAACATAAGCATAAGGGATGGGAAAATTACACTAATAAGCTTAACTTACTTCAAATTGAGCATTGGAGTCTATCATATACAAAATGCTAAATGAATTTTAGTTGTTTAAACATGTGAGATGAAAACCTAATGCGGAAAATTAATCCATATAAAGAAAAGAAGGAAAAGAAAAATAGAGCATAATTAGAAAGGGATTAAGGATGAGGGGGCGCTTAAAGAAAATTAATTACAATACTGGCTTTAAAAAGTCCTAAAATAAAGAGCACAAATAATAGTTCTAATTAATTCTAAGAGGAGTTTTAAATGAATCACTTAAGATTCCTAAATCATTGTTATTAAAACCTGCAACTATAAAGAAATAAAGTTAGCAAAAAAACTGAACACAAATAAACTTGTTATTAAAATAGTAAACAAATATTAAAGAAGAGGTACTTTGATACCTCATCTAATACTAGTAGAAGATACATTAGTACCTTGACTAGACTCATTATTTTAATACCTTAAGTTTTTCTTAACATGTGAAACTGACCTTATTTCATAAATTTAAAATCATTTTATTTAACATTTGAGCTGAACATAAGTATAAGAGATGGGAAGATTACACTAATAAGCTTAACTTACTTCAAGTTGAGCATTGGAGCCTATCATATACAAAATGCTAAATTAATTTTAGTTGTTTAAACATGTGAGGTGAAAACCTAATACAAGAAATTAAACCATGTAAAGAAAAGGAGAAAAAGAAAAATAAAGCATAACTAGAAAGGGATTAAGGATAAGGGGGCGTTTAAGGGGAATTAATTATAACACTAGCTTTAAAAAGTCTTAAAATAAATAGCACAAATAATAGTTCTAATTAATTTTAAGAGGAGTTTTAAATAACAATTTAAATATTACAACAAAAATGAGGGCAAATAATGTAAACTTAAACCTAATTAATAATTAGTTTAGTATAAAATAAAAAAATAGAATAATGAAAAATATAATTCTATATATTAAGTGGTAAACAATATGATATAGAAAACATAGAGAATATATAATAATTACCCCTAACACTAATCCTAAAAAATAGTATTTTAATTATATTATTAAAAACCATATTAACTAAAACATTAATTTTCTTTTAGAAAATAATTCTAATTTTAAAAAGTAGCACTTAAAATTGCATTTTTAATATCTTTATACTTAATAACTTAGTTTTCTAATCCTAATCATCTACTAACCTAAGGAAGAGGTAGTTTGGTACCTTGCATAATCTAATGAAAAGATATCTTAGTACTTTGACCAAATAATGTAAATACAAAAACTTGAAGTGTTAATTAATATATTACATACAATGAAATTAATAAAATTTACTTGTCCATTCTTCTTATATTCAATATAAACTCATTGAAATAGAATGGAAGATTGCATGTGATCAAGCCATATTTGAAAAGAAAAACGATCTCCGTAAAAGTTAATGTTCTTACTGTAGTAAAAAAAAACTCATTAACACTAATTGACTGCTTTGATATATGGCTATGATCAATATCATTGTAACATATAGCACATTTATGAAATAATTAGTTAATTATTTAAAAATAATAATAGTAGGACTAAAATTTTTTAGCTAAAATCTTAATTTTTTTATGCTTATATTAATAATTAATTTAATAGACTATAAATAGTTAGACTTTATCTTAAACTAATTCTTTACCCACGAATTGCACAACCGTTGTAATGATTTTGATTATAAAGAATAGTATAAATTTAATATATTGACAAATTTGATAGAACTTTAAGTATTTTATTATTATTATTTATAAGAATAATTACTATTTGCCCCATATATTTTTTCATATTAGTTACATCTAATATTTAAAAATTATATTTTTTAATCTTTCAATTTTATAATTTTATACTAAGAATCACTTTCATCAAGATTTTTGTTTAACAATCATTAACTATATTTGATTTTATAGTATTTGCCCCTTCATTTTAAGTGTAATTCCTTCTATTTCATTTCAAGAAGTCTATATCGAATATAAGAAAAATATATTTCGTTATATGTTAACACTTTAAATTTTTGTAATTACATTACCCTCTTAAAATTATTATTAAATTCTTTTTATAACAAAGTATTGGCAAATGTTACTATTATTTTAATATAATGGAAGATAATTATCTTTTTATTTTTATCTAAAATGGGTCAATAAGATTATTAAATACATTTTACCCATAATATTTAAGATGCAAAGCAAAGCAGAATTATCGAATACAAATAAAAAGTGAAATAATTTACCATTTTGGTACTTAAGCTCTTTTTCCCTTCTCTCAGTTGGATGCTTTCTTGAATGGATTTATTTAGAGCTTCTATAACCAAAAAATAGTGCAAAAATAGCTCGTCCCAGAAAAAGGAAATTAACACATATGATATAAATAAATAAACCACAGGCAATTGATTTCTTGTTCTTCTTAATAAAGCACCTAACAACACAAATCAATTTGCAGCTAGCTAACCTTCAGAATTAGCATTATTATCTGTAATTATTGTTGGAGAAGCGGACAAGGTAGCCAATGTGTGCTAAAATGCCATGATGCATAGCATGTAATACAGAACACGACATAGCCAATATATGCCAAAATGCCAAAAGAATTTTTTTAAAAAAAAGTATTAGCAAACATTTTAATATAATATAAGATAATTATTTTATATTTTTATCTAAACTGGGTCAATTGGAATATTAAATATATTTTACCTATAATATTCAATGGGCAAAGCAAAGCAAAATAATATAATATAGAGTAAGATCAAGCCATAGGAACTTCATTTCCTTCTTTGGCACACAGTAATTTATAGAGTACAAGATTAGAACTTCAAAACAAGAAAAGTATATCTCTTTTTTAAAAAGTTATCACTATTCACCTTATATCTCTCTTTTAGAAAATTATCACTATTCACCTTATATCTCTCTTTTAAAAAGTTATCACTATTTACCTTCTTTTAAGTCACGTATCATAAATATCAAGAAAAGCTAGCATTGAAAATAAGAAGCTATGTACGTTACAAGAACCAAATGAAGTTAGGAGAAAGTTTGACCCAATAGCCAAAAATGCCCAACCAAAAATTAAAACCTAATCCTACAAGGAAGAAAAGACAGAGAGAGTAAACTAGAACCAAATTGAATAATTAAACTTAATCCAGTTACAACTATCTAAACATCAACAATATCATAATTAAGTAGAGAAACAAAAACTAAAAGCACAAAACATTGAAAGCCAATCACTAGAGCAATCACCCAAAATAATATATTGATGTCTATTACTAATGCAATAAAACTACAGTTTCGCGACAATGGAAGACATAAGATCAGTAGGCAGTAGCATAAAGAGCTTAGCCTTCCATAGTTCCAAATCAATCAGGATTAAGAAAAAAAAATCATATTTCAATGTAAAATAATACTTCCTCAAACATTCAAAGTGTTGAACCCTACAAATACATACAACTTAGCTTAGCTTAAATTATTGTACAGAAACACATAAGGTAGTAGAGTAACTCCCTCATCATAAGAACATAACCACAAGGCTCCTTTCTCCGGTTTGCTCACTGAGATTATTGGAATGCTAGAAGAACTCTTTGTAAGTCTAGATAAACGACAACTGTTGTTTCCAAAAAAAAGCAAGAAGAAATCACAAAACATATAATTACTGAGTCAAAAATATCAAAACCACAAACGAAACTAATAAAGCTAGCATCACTTATCATTCTCCTAACAAATTGATCGAAAAAAATAGGATAGCAACCAAAAAACTTACTGAAATTTAAACTTTTTGTTTTAAGCTGAAATTATAAGTAAAAAGTTAGGCACCAATAAGAATTCTTCCTGAATATCTAACCATACGTCCCTAGAAAAACAATAGGTTGAAATATTATTTAAACGTGCAAAGCCTGACATTCATTTTCATAAATGTCGAACCACATGTGCATGACCAAACCACACGTATGTTATCAAGATTCCTTCCCATAAGTAGTACTTCGTAGTTGATTTTCATGTGACAGAAAAGAAAAGGTGAAATCAATGGTTTTTTAGGTTTTAAAACCAAAAGCAATATTTTTTGTTATCCCTGGGAAAGAAACATAAATTATTTGTTTGATGGTCTACTGCATCCAAATATTTAACCTAGAATAACAGATATCAGCTATAACAAAGAGACAACATATACAATCCTATGGAGGCTAAAAACAGATAAAAGGTGCAACACTTCCACATTTACCTGCATATTTCCAATTAAATGGGCAAAAAGAAACAGACCCGAGATACCATGAGGCTCCTAAGACCTATAAGATTAGAAGGCTAATCATTGCAAGACTGCTAAGAGTAGAATACTATTCGGACCCAAAAGCATTTTTATACAGAAGTAGACAAAATAGTAATGCTAAATCATCTAAAATAGAAGAATGATAGCCCGTCATGCTCCAACTGAAGAATTAAGAATACTGGAAAATAGAATTGAGGTCTTCCCCTTAGTATTTTCACATAAAGTGGTTGTTGCTCTTAAAATTGTTCCTCTACCATTGAGCAAGACTTCTACCATTGCAGCATGCAATGGCCCAGCTATTAACAAAATATTAGCATACAAAATTTGACTTAAGATTACATACATGATTAGCCAACATGTAGAGCATGAGGTTATAGGCAGCCCCAGCCCAAGTAGTCTTTCTGACTATTCCAGTGGCTTTGATGATCTCAGAATCGTGGAAAGCACTGGAGCAGAACAATCAGTAGAAGAGTATTGTTGGTATGATCAGAATAGAGCCTCTAATTGCCAGAATAATAAACCATGTCACAATTATAAAATAGAAAATGAAAAAATATAATTTGTAAATGTTAAAAGGTAAACATCATGATATAGACAAATATAGAGAATATATAATAAGTAGTACTAACTCTAATTCTAGAAAATAGGATCTTAATTACATTGTTAAAAATCATGTTAACTAAAAAATTAACTCTCTTAAGAAAATAATTCTAATTCTAGAAAGTAGCATTTAAAATTAGATTTTTAACATTTTTATTACTTAATAAGTTAGTTTTCTAATCCTAAAATATACCACATCTATGGAAGAGGTATTTTGATACCTCCACTAATCCTAGCCGAAGATATATTAGTACCTTAACTAGACTCATTAGAGAGATTTATTGGTACCTTATTTAGTTTTAGGGAAGATACTATAATACCTTAAGTTTCTCTTAACATGTGAAACTGGCCAAATCAAAAAGTAATTTTATTTCCTAAATCTAAATGCCCTCATTTTATTTTAGTATTTGAGGTAACCATAAGCAGGTAAGCTTGACTTACTCGAAGTTGAGCATTGGAGCTGATCAAGTGCAAAATGCTAAATCGATTTTGTCCTTTAAACATATGAGGTGAAAACCTAATACGTGAAATTAAACCATGCAAGAAAGGGAAGAGAGGAGAATATAGCAAAACTAGAAACGGATTAAGGATGAGGGGGGCGTTTAAAAGAAATTAATTTCAATTCTGGCTTTTAAAAGCTTTAGAAAAAATAATACAAATAATAATCCTAATTAATTCTAAGAGAAGTTTTAGATCACTCACTTAGGATTCCTAAATCCATGTTATTAAAACATGCAACTATGAAGAAATAGAGTTAGTAAAAAGACTAAACACAAATAAACTTGTAACTAAAACAGCAAAGAAATATCAAAGTAACTAAAAAAATTAAAGTAAATCTAAAATATTATGATTTCTAATTAGATAATAATTGTAGTATTAAAGTTAATAATATTAAATATATTTGTAGTATTAATTTATATAATACTAAAAGTCAATTAATAAATATTTTTCAATAATGTTATGTTCCATTAGTGTAAAAATTTTAAAACCAATAAAATCTTTAATTATTTATTATTATTAAAAATATTATAAATAAGAGGCGTTAACAATATATTTCTGTATTTTTTCTATATTATACTATTTAACCATTAACATTTAAAAATTATATTTTTCATTATCCTATTTTATATTGTATAATAAAATCCCACTCCCTTAGAATTTCAGTTAAACATCGCTATATAAATTTAATATTATATTATTTTTCTTCTGACTTTTGGTATAATGCCTCTTATAATTTATTAATTATACTAAAACCCTATTTTCTAATTTCTGCAAAAATCAATTTTAATATATGTAAAAATAGTTAAGTATTATTCATTAATTACTATAATTTCAAGAATTATTAAATTTCAGTAAAATTTAAATAATTTAAACAATGTTTTTGTGAAAATATTAAAAATTTATATAATTTAACTTTTAAATTATTAAAATAAAATAAATACTATTTTTATTATTAATTTTGTTACACTAAAATTATAACTTTGATAAGAAGTTTGAGGATCAAATTATATTTTTTTATGAAATTAATTCTTTAATTGCAATGACTTTCGAGACAGAAAAAGATTATAGTGCAATAATTAAATATAAAAGGCTTGTGCATTACACAAAAACTACGGGGGGGGGGGGGAAATAATATAAACTCAAACCTAGTTAATAATTGTTCAACAAAAATTCTAACAGTAACAAATTTTAGTATAATATTACAAAATAGAAAATGAAAAAATATAATTTGTAAATATTAAGAGGTAAACATCATGATATAAACAAATATATAGAATATATAATAACTAGTACTAACTCTAATTCTAGAAAATAGTATCTTAATTACATTGTTAAAAATCATATTAACTAAAAAATTAACTTTCTATTAAGAAATATTCTAATTCTAGAAAGTAGCATTTAAAATTAGGTTTTTAACATTCTCATTAGTTAATAAGTTAGTTTTCTAATCCTAAAATATACTAATTTACGGAAAAGGTACTTTGATACCTCCCTTAATCCTAGCAAAAGATACATTAGTACCTTGACTAGACTCATTAAAGAGATATAATGGTACCTTATCTAGCCCTAGAGTTAATACCTTAAGTTTTTATTAACACGTGAAACTGACCAAATCAAAGGCTAATTTTATTTTCTAAATCTACATGCCCTCATTTTATTTAGCATTTGAGGTGAACATAAGTATAAGGCACATGAAGATTACATTGATAAGCTTGATGTACTCGAAGTTGAGCATTGGAGCTGATCACATGTAAAATACTAAATTGATTTTGTCCTTTAAACATCTGAGGTGAAAATCTAATGCGTGAAGTTAAACCATGCAAAGAAAGGGAAGAGAGGAGAATAGAGCAAAACTAAAAATTACTTAATAAGTTACTTTTCTAATCCTAAAATATACCTCGCCAAATCCTAGCAGAAAATATATCAATACTTTTACTAGACTCATTAGAGAGAAATATTGGTTTCTTATTTAGTTCTAAAAGAGATACTTTAATATTTTAAGTTTTTCTTGACATGTGTGACTGGCCAAATCAAAGTCTAATTTTATTTCCTAAAAATCTAAATGCCCTAATTTTATTTTAGCATTTGAGGTAAACATAAGCATAAGGCACATGAAGATTACACTAGTAAGATTGATACTTCAAGTCAAGCATTAGAGCTAATTACATGCAAAATCAAAATTGATTTTGTGCTTTAAACATGTGAGGTAAAAACCTAATAAGTGAAACTAAACAGTGCAAAGAAAGAGCGGAAGGAGAATAGAGCAAAACTAGAAAGGGATTTAGGATGACGGGGACGCTTAAGGAATATTAATTATAATCCTGGCTTTTAAAAGCCTTAAAATAAATAACACAAATAATAATCCTAATTAATTCTAAGAGGAGTTTTAAATGACTCACTTGGAATTCCTAAATCCATGTTATCAAAACCTGCAACTATAAAGAAATAAAGTTAGCAAAAAGACTAAGCACGAATAAGCTTGTAATTAATAGCAAAGAAATATTAAAATAACTGAGAAAATTAAAGTTAATGTAAAATATTGTAGTTTCTAATCAAACAATGGTTTTGTAATATTAAAAGATAATAATATTAGCTTTATTTATAGTATAATTTATATAATACCAAAAATAAATTAATAAATATTTTTCAATAATCTTATGTTATTATATTAATAAAAAAAATTTAAACCAAAAAAATCTTTACAAATATTTAATTTATTATTATTATTATTATTATTATTATTATTATAAATAAGAGGTAGTTACTATATATTTTTGTGTTTTTCATATTATTTAACTATTTAACTCTTAACATTTAAAAATTATATTTTTCATCAATCTATTTTGTATCATATAATAAAATCTCCCTCCCTTAGAATTTCAATTAAACATCGCTAATTAAATTTGATTTTATACTATTTGCCTTCTGACTTTGGTGTAATATACAAATTACCCCTTATAGTTTGTTAATTATACTAGAACTTCATTTTCTAATTTCTGTAAAAATCAATTTTAATATATGTAAAAATAATTAACTAGTGTTCTTTGATTACCATAATTTTAAAAATAATTCAATTCTAGTAAAATTTTTGAATATTTTAAAAGTACTTATATTTATGAAAATATTAAAAATATATATAATTTAACTCTAAATTACTAAAATAGCAGGGTCAGGAACAACGAATATCTTTATGATAAACTGATTCATTTTGCAAGTTCGTTATTACTATTCTTATTATTAATTTTTTCATACTAGAATTATAATTTTGCTAAGAAGTATGAGATCAAACTATATTTTTTTATAGAATTAATTCTTAAATTATATTGACTTTCGAGGCAAAGAGATTTTAGTGCAATGACTAAATATAAAGGGAAATTTATACATTACACAAAAATTTAGAGAGAAAATAGTATAAGCTTAAACCTGGTTCATAATTGTTCAACAAAAATTTTAACCAGCTAAAACAATTTTAGTATAGAATACCTTAAATTTAGTCCTGGGGTAGATATTTTAATACTTTAATTTTTCTTAACATGTGAGATTGACCAAATCAAAGTCTAATTTTATTTTCTAAAAATATAAATGCCCTAATTTTATTTTAGTATTTTAGGTGAACATAAGCATAAGTCATGAAAAGACTACACTCGTAACCTTGACTTAAATTCAAGTTGAACATTGGAGCGATCACATGCAGAATGCTAAATTGATTTTATCCTTTAAACATGTGAGGTGAAAACCTAATAAGTGAAATTAAATCATGCAAAGAAAGGGGAAAAAGGAGAATACAGCAAAGATAAAAAGCTATTAAGGTTGATAGGAGATGCTTAAGGGAAATTAATTACAATCCTGGCTTTTTAAAAGCCTTAAAACAAATAACACGAATAATAATCTTAAATAATTCTAAGAGGAGTTTTAAATGACTCACTTAGGATTCTAAATCCATGTTATCAAAACCTGCAGCTATGAAAAAATAAAATTAGCAAAAAGACTAATTACAAAAACTTGCAATAAAAATAACAAATAAAAATTAAACTAACTAAAAACATTTAGAGTAATTACTATATACTCCTTATGTTTTTCCATATTTATCCCTTAATATCTAAAATTTATATTTTTTATCCTTTTGTTTTGTAATTTTATAATAAAAAACCCCTCTCGTCAAAATTCTGATAAGAAAATCGTAAACTAGGTTTGGTATTATACTATTTGCCTCTTGTTTTTTGGTGTAATATATAAATTACCCCCTATATTTTATATATTGCACTAATGTCCCCTTGCATTTTGAAAGTCAATGCAATTAATAATAAACTAAATTGATAAAAATATAATTTGATCCTCAAACTTCTTGAATTTTACAAAGAAATTAAAATAAAAATTTCTAGTACAATAAATAACTTTAAGAGGCAATTTGTATATTACTTCAAAGGTCAAGAGGCAATTTGTATTACATTAAAGATCAAGAGGCAATTTATATATTACATCAAAGATCGGGGCAAATAGTATAAAACCAAACTTAGGTAACACTGTTTAACAAAAATTCAGACGAAGCCAATTTTTAGTATACAATTACAAAATAGAATGATAAAGAAAATATAATTTTTAGATATTAGAGAGATTAAGGATGAGGGGACACTTAAGAGAAATCAATTACAAGCCTGGCTTTTAAAAGCCTTTAATCAAGTAACACAAATAATAATCCTAATTAATTCTAAGAGGAGTTTTAAATGAATCACTTAGGATTCCTAAATCCATGTTATCAAAACCTGCAACTATGAAGAAATAAGTTAACAAAAAGGCTGAACACAAATGAACTTGTAATTAAAATAGCAAAGAAATATTAAAGAAGAGGTACTTTGATACCTCGTCTAATCCTAGAAGAAGATACATTAATACCTTGACTAGACTCATTAGAGAGATATATTGGTACCTTATCTCCTAGGGAAGATACTTTAATACCTTAAGTTTTTCTTAACATGTGAAACTGACCAAAGTAAAGTCTCATCTTATTTCATAAATCTAAAAGTCATTTTATTTAGCATTTGAGAACATAAGCATAAGGGATGGAAAGACTACACTAATAAAAGTTGAGCATTGGAGCCTATCACATACAAAATGCTAAATTGAGTTTAGTTGTTTAAACATGTGAGGTGAAAATTTAATGCGGAGAATTAAACCATATAGAGAAAAGGAGGAAAAGAAGAATATAGGAAAACTAGAAAAGGATTAAGGATGAAGGGGCGCTTAAGGAAAATTAATTACAACCCTGGCTTTTAAAAGCCTTAAATAAAATAACGCAAATCATAATCCTAATTAATTCTAATAGGTGTTTTAAATGAATCACTTAGGATTCCTAAATCCATGTTATCAAAACGTGCAACTATGAGCAAATAAAGCTAGTAAAAATACTAAACACAAATGAACTTATAAATAAAATAGCAAGGATATATTAAAGAAGAGGTACTTTAATACCTGGTTTAATCCTAGTAGAAGATACATTAGTATCTTGACTAGACTCATTAGAGAGATAGATTAGTATCTTATCTCCTAAGGCAGATACTTTAATACCTTAAGTTTTTTTTTAACATGTGAAACTGACCAAAGTATAAGGATATGAGAATTAAGCTAATAAGCTTAATTTACTTAAAGTTTAGCATTGGAGCATATCACAGACAAAATGCTAAATTGATTTTAGTTGTTGAAACATGTGAGGTGAAAACCTAATGCAGGAAATTAAACTATGTAAAGAAAAGAAGGAAAAGAAGAATAGAGGAAAACTAGAAAGGGATTAAGGATGAAGGGGCGCTTAAGGGATATTAAATACAACCCTAGCTTTTAAAAGCCTTAAATCAAATACCACAAATAATAGTCCCAATTAATTCTAAAAGGAGTTTTAAATGAATCACTTAGGATTCATAAATCCATACTATCAAAACCTGCAACTATGAGAAAATAAAGTTAGTAAAAAGATTAAACACAAAGAAACTTGTAATTAAAAAGAGCAAAGAAATATTAAAGAAGATGTACCTTAATACCTCATCTAATCCTAGCAAAAGATACATTAGTATCTTGATTAGACTCGTTAGAAAGATATATTGATACCTTAGCTAGTCCTAGGGAAGATACACCTTAAGTTTTTCTTAACATGTGATACTAACCAAATTAATGTCTAATTTTATTTCATAAATCTAAAAGTCATTTTATTTAGTATTTAAGCTCAACATAAGCATAAGGGATAGCAGGATTACACTAATAAATTTAACTTGCTTGAAATTGAGCATTGGAGCCTACCTCGTACAAAATGCTAAATTGATTTTAGTTGTTTAAGCATGTGAGGTGAAAACCTAATGCGGAAAATTAAACCATGTAAAGAAAATGAAGAAAAAAGGAATAGAGCATAACTAGAAAGAGATTAAGGATGAAGGAGCGCCTAATAGGAATTAATTACAACCCTGGCTTTTAAAAGCCTTAAATCAAATAACACAAATAATAATCCTAATTAATTCTAAGAGGAGTTTTAAATGAATCACTTAGGATTCTTAAATCCATGTTATTAAAACCTGCAATTATGAAGAAAAAAAAGACTGAACACAAATAAACTTGTTATTAAAATAGCAAAGAAATATTATAGAAGAGGTACTTTGATATCTCATCTAATCCTAGTAGAAGATACATTAGTACTTTGACTAGACTCATTATTTTAATACCTCAAGTTTTTCTTAACATATGAAACTGACCTTATTTCGTAAATCTAAAGTCATTTTATTTAATATTTGAGCTGAACATAAGTATAAGGGATGGAAAGATTACATTCCCACTATTATTTTATGATAATTAATTCAACCACCAGCCTAATATTCCTCTAAAAGCTCTATATTTTCCTTTTATGCAGTCTTTTTCCCTTCTGAAAAGGCATAATTGGAGAAGGTCCCCCGGAAGAGAAATTATTCCCAATAGTAATATGTAAAGCATTATTACAAAGTGAATTTGTTTTTATTCTTTTAGTGCTTTCAAAATTATTATATATATGAAGATATCATTTCTCCATAGAAATATATAATTTTTAAGCCAAAACCATCCCATTTTTTTTCCTGCTTTCCCTCTTGTACAAGACCATATAGTTTTTGTGTGATAGCTGTATTTCATTACTATATGGCATGTTTTTGTGAGCATTACTATTAATGTTAACTTTTCTGTTTAAAGTATGTTCTTTTTTGTTTGGTTAATATTTAAAGTATGTCTTAATTATGTGTATTCTAGAACAAAATTATAAACATGTGAGGTGAAAAACCTTATGCGGGAAATTAAACCATGTAAAGAAAAGGAGGAAAAAAAGGAATGTAGCGTAACTAGAAAGAGATTAAGGATGAGGGGGCGCCTAAGAGGAATTAATTACAACCTTGGCTTTTAAAAGTCTTAAATCAAATAACACAAATAATAATCCTAATTAATTCTAAGAGGAGTTTTAAATAAATCACTTAGGATTCTTAAATCCATGTTATTAAAACCTGCAACTATGAAGAAATAAAATTATAAAAAAAACTGAACACAAATGAACTTGTTATTAAAATAGCAAAGAAATATTAAAGAAGAGGTACTTTGATACCTCATCTAATCCTAGGAGAAGATACAGTAGTACCTTGAATAGACTCATTATTTTAATACCTTAAATTTTTCTTAACATGTGAAACTGGCCAACTTTAATTTTAATTTTAATTCATAAATCTAAAAATTATTTTATTTAGTACTTGAGCTAAACATAAGCATAAGAGATGGAAAAATTACACTAATAAGCTTAACTTACTTCAAGTTGAGCATTGGAGTCTATCATATACAAAATGCTAAATGAATTTTAGTTGTTTAAACATGTGAGATGAAAACCTATTGCGGAAAATTAAACCTTGTAAAGAAAAGAAGGAAAAGAAAAATAGAGCATAATTAGAAAGGGATTAAGGACGAGGGGGCGCTTAAGGGAAATTAATTACAACACTGGCTTTAAAAAGTCTTAAAATAAAGAGCACAAATAATAGTTCTAATTAATTATAAGAGGAGTTTTAAATGAATCACTTAAGATTCCTAAATCATTGTTATTAAAACCTGCAACTATGAAGAAATAAAGTTAGCAAAAAAACTAAACACAAATAAACTTGTTATTAAAATAGTAAAGAAATATTAAAGAAGAGGTACTTTGATACCTCATCTAATCCTAGTAGAAGATACATTAGTATCTTAACTAGACTCATTATTTTAATACCTTAAGTTTTTCTTAACATGTGAAACTGACCTTATTTCATAAATCTAAAAACCATTTTATTTAACATTTGAGCTGAACATAAGTATAAGGGATGGGAAGATTACACTAATAAGCTTAACTTACTTTAGGTTGAGCATTGGAGCCATACAAAATGCTAAATTAATTTTAGTTGTTTAAACATGTGAGGTGAAAACCTAATATAGGAAATTAAACCATGTAAAGAAAAAGGAGGAAAAGAAAAATAAAGCATAACTAGAAAGGGATTAAGGATGAGGGGGCGTTTAAGGGGAATTAATTATAACACTGGCTTTAAAAAGTCTTAAAATAAATAGCACAAATAATAGTTCTAATTAAATCTAAGAGGAGTTTTAAATAACAATTTAAATATTACAATAAAAATCAAGGCAAATAATGTAAACTTAAACCTAATTAATATTTAGTTTAGTATAAAATAAAAAAAAAATAGAATGATGAAAAATATAATTCTATATATTAAGTGGTAAACAATATGATATAGAAAACATAGAGAATATATAATAATTACCCCTAACACTAATCCTAAAAAATAGTATTTTAATTATATTATTAAAAACCATATTAACTAAAATATTAATTTTCTTTTAGAAAATAATTCTAATTTTAAAAAGTAGCACTTAAAATTGCATTTTTAATATCTTATACTTAATAACTTAGTTTTCTAATACTAAAAATCTACTAACCTAAGGAAGAGGTAGTTTGGTACCTCGCATAATCTAATGGAAAGATACCTTAGTACTTTGACTAGACTCATTAGAGAGGTACATTGGTATCATTATCTAATTCTAGTGAAAGATACCTTGGTACCTTCAGTTTTATCTTCATATATGAAAAGTGACCAAATAATTCTAATAATAATTTTAAAAGAATAATGTAAATACAAAAACTTGAAGTGTTAATTAATATATTACATAAAATGAAATTAATAAAATTTACTTGCCCATTCTTCTTATATTCAATATAAACTCATTGAAATAGAATAGAAGATTGCATGTGATCAAGCCATATTTTAAAAGAAAAACAATCTCCGTAAAAAGTTAATGTTCTTACCGTAGTAAAAAAACTCATTAACACTAATTGACTTCTTTGATGTATGGCTATGATCAATATCATTCTAACATATAGCACATTTATGAAATAATTAGTTAATTATTTAAAAATAATAATAGCACGACTAAAATTGTTTTAGCTAATATCTTAATTTTTTTATGCTTATATTAAAAGTTAATTTAATAGACTATAAATAGTTAGACTTTATCCTAAACTAATTCTTTACCCGCGAATTGCACAACTGCGTTGTAATGATTTTGATTATAAAGAATAGTATAAATTTAATATATTGACAAAATTTGATAAAACTTTAAGTATTTTATTATTATTTATAAGAATAATTATTCTTTGCCCCATGTATTTTTTCATATCAGTTACATCTAATATTTAAAAATTATATTTTTTAATCTTTCAATTTTATAATTTTATACTAAGAATCACTTTCATCAAGATTTTCGTTAAACAATCATTAACTATATTTGATTTTATAGTATTTGCCCCTTCATTTTAAGTGTAATTCCTTCTATTTCATTTCAAGAAGTCTATCGAATATAAGAAAAATATATTTCGTTATATGTTAACACTTTAAATTTCTGTAATTACATTACCATCTTAAAATCATTATTAAATTCTTTTTATAACAAAGTATTGGCAAACATTACTATTATTTTAATATAATGGAAAATAATTATGTTTTTATTTTTATCTAAAACGGGTCAAAAAGATTATTAAATACATTTTACCCATAATATTTAAAATGCAAAGCAAAGCAGAATTATCGAATACAAATAAAAAGTGAAATAATTTACCATTTTGGTACTTAGGCTCTTTTTCCCTTCTCTAAGTTGGATGCTTTCTTGAATGGATTTATTTAGAGCTTCTATAACCAAAAAAGAGTGCAAAAATAGCTCGTCCCAGAAAAAGAAAATTAACACATATGATATAAATAAATAAACCACAGGCAATCGATTTCTTGTTCTTCTTAATAAAGCGCCTAACAACACAAATCAATTTGCAGCTAGCTAACCTTCACAATTAGCATTATTATACTGCAATTGACCCAGGCTGGTGTAATACAGAACATGACATAGCCAATATATGCCAAAATCCTAAAAGAATTTTTTTTTTAAAAGTATTAGCAAACATTTTAATATAATATAAGATAATTATTTTATTTTTTTATCTAAACTGGATCAATTGGAATATTAAATATATTTTACCTATAATATTCAGCGGAAGCAAAGCAAAATTAACGAATGCAAATAAAAAGCAGAATAATTTACCATTGTGGCACTTGAGGCTCTTTTCACTTCTCTCAATTGGATGCTTTTATGATTAGATTTATTTGCTGTAACCCAAAAGGAGTATTGATAAAAACTATAGAGTCAAACTACAGAAAGATGAAAAAAGGAAAGTCAAACCAAGTGTACAGCCAATATGTGTACCTTCAGAAGATTCTGACTATTGATTAAAGCTACAAAGCATTTCCAACAACAACTATATCTTAGAGTAATGTAGAAGGTTAAACAGATTCCACAAAGGGTTATGCAGAATAAAGAAGACAACTAAGCAAATGCATGCAATTTTACTTCCTCATTTCACTCATCCCAAGTGGATCATGAAACAAATTTTGGATTGAAACAAGAAACTATTAAAATATAGATTAAAATCAAGCCGCAGGAACTTCATTTCCTTCTTTCACACACAGTAATTTATAGAGTACAAGATTAGAACTTCAAAACAAGAAAAGTATATCTCTTTTTTAGAAAGTTATCACTATTCACCTTATATCTCTCTTTTAGAAAATTATCACTATTCACCTTATATCTCTCTTTTAAAAAGTTATCACTATTCACCTTCTTTTAAGTCACGTATTATAAATATCAAGAAAAGCAAGCAATGAAAATAAGAAGCTATGTACGTTACAAGAACCAAATGAAGTTAGGAGAAAGTTTTACCCAATGGCCAAAAATGCCAACCAGAAATTAAAACCTAATCCTGCAAGGAAGAAAAGACAGAGAGAGTAAACTAGAACCAAATTGAATAATTAAACTTAATCCAGTTACAACTATCTAAACATTAGCAATATCATAATTAAGTAGAGAAACAAAAACCAAAAGCACAAAACATCGAAAGCCAATCACTAGAGCAATCACCCAAAATAATATATTGATGTCTATTAATAATGCAATAAAACTACAGTTTTGCGACAATGGAAGACATAAGATCGGTGAGGCAATAGCATAAAGAGCTCGGCCTTCCATAGTTCCAAATCGGTCGGGATTAAGAAAAAAAATCATATTTCAATGTAAAATAATTCCTCCTCGAACATTCAAAGTGTTGAACCCTACAAATACATACAACTTAGCTTAGCTTAAATTATTGTACAGAAACACATAAGGTAGTAGAGAAACTCCCTCATCATAAGAACATAACCACAAGGCTCCTTTCTCCGGATTGCTCACTGAGATCATTGGAATGCTAGAAGAACTCTTTGCAAGTCTAGATAAACGACAATTGTTGTTTCCAAAAAAAAGCAAGAAAAAATCACAAAACATATAATTACTGAGTCAAAAATATCAAAACCACAAGCGAAACTAATAAAGCTAGCATCACTTATCATTCTCCTAACAAATTGATCGAAAGAAACAGGATAGCAACAAAAAAACTTACTAAAATTTAAACTTTTTGTTTTAAGCTGAAATTAGAAGTAAAAGTTAGGCACCAATAAGAGTTCTTCCTCAATATCTAACCATACGTCCCTAGAAAAACAATAGGTTGAAATATCAGTTAAACGTGCAAAGCCTAACATTCATTTCCATAAATGTCGAACCACATGTACATGACCAAACCACACGTATGTTATCAAGGTTCCTTCCCATAAGTAGTACTTCATAGTTGATTTTCATGTGACAGAAAAGAAAAGGTGAAATCAATGGTTTTTAAGTTTTAAAACCAAAGAAATATTTTTGTTATCCCTAGGAAAGAAAGGAACAGTCATAGTCAAGTTTATTCAAATGTACCCAAATTTAAAAATTACAATCAAGGCCTTGAGAAGCGAAGCACATAGTGACAAAAGCCACTTATCACTTCTCCACAAGCTGGTAGAGACCAAGAGATGAACAAAAACCAATGCACAGGGCTCCTCAATATCATAATGCAATTAATTAAATCACAAAATTATAAAACGGAACCAATTTTTCAATGATGGCAGCCACATCTCCACAAGCTAGTGGGATCTCAGAAAAGCCAATACTCAAAATTCACTACTACTTAAGAGTATTAATTAAATAAAAGATTATGGATAATGACATCCAAAATAGCTTATTTTCCAATCTTTAACCTACAACCTGATGAGAGAAAGGGACTTCTGGGAAGTAAGGAACCAAATGAATTAAAAACCCCATAACTTCCCTCGATCAATCTAATTTAATCATATTCAAAATAGAAAACCCATTATTTAAAGAAAAAAGAACTCCCTCATGATTAGTGCTCTATGACAACACTGGCTGGAGTTAATACCTGAAAGATGTGGTAAGAAGATCTCAGCCTTCCATAGTTCCAAATCAGTCGGGATTAAAAAAAAAAAAGAATTATATTTCAATGTAAAATAATACTTCCTCAAACATTCAAAGTGTTGAACCCTACAAATACATACAACTTAGCTAGCTTAAATTATTATACATTCTTTAGTAAGAATATTAGGAGTTAATACTGTTGACTAAAACAGAAACACATAAGGGAGTATAGAAACTCCCTCATCATAAGAACATAACCGCAATGCTATCAAGGTTCCATAAATGTCGAACCACATGTGCATGACCAAACCACACGTATGTTATCAAGGTTCCTTCCCATAAGTAGTACTTCGTAGTTGATTTTCATGTGACAGAAAAGAAAAGGTGAAATCAATGGTTTTTAGGTTTTAAAACCAAAAGCAATATTTTTGTTATCCACGGGAAAGAAACATAAATTATTTGTTTGATGGTCTCACGCATCCAAATATTTAACCTAGAATATGAGATGCTCGGCTATAACGGAGAAACAATATATACAATCCTATGGAGGCTAAAAACAGATAAAAGGTGCAACACTTCCACATTTACCTGCATATTTCCAATTAAATGGGCAAAAAGAACCAGACCCGAGATAGCAATAAGTGTAGCAAATCACGAGTTTCCAAACCACAGGCTGATGGGCCGAAAATATAAAAAGCAAAAAACATCTGTTAAAAGGTTATAATAAACCTTCACACAACACTTTTTACCACTACTCACGCATTCTACGCGGATGAAGTATATAAGTTTGGAATAGAGCTATTTTATGTTGCAAAAAAAAAAAGTGATTATAAATTTATGAGTCATGAAGATAATCATATGTTTAGTCTTTGCATGAGTCACGGAGGAGGGGACCAAAAGCTTCAATTAATTTCCAAGCATTGATTCAAATAGCAAATAAAGATGATAAAGTTTCATCTGTCATCACTTGTAATGGAATTTAACTTTTTTGGTACTTTCATAAATTTGTACCTCACTTTTTTGGATCACAGCCATTAAACACACGAGTATTGTTTCCTCATAGTTTGCTTTCATCTTTATTCAAAGTACCACAATCCAAATAAGAGGCGCACTTTCATGTCTATAAGCATACTTGCGATCACGTCACTGACGCTCGATTGACAACAGATACCACGAGGCTCCTAAGACCTACAAGATCGGAAGGCTAATCATTGCAAGGCCCGCTAAGAGTAGAATACTATTCGGACCCAATAGCATTTTTATCTGAAGTAGACAAAATAGTAATGCTAAATCATCTAAAATAGAAGAATGATAGCTGTCATGCTCCAAGCTGAAGAATTAAGAATCTTGGAAAGCGGAATTTAGGGAGAGTCTTGCCCTTAGTATTTTCACATAAAGTGGTTGTTGCTCTTAAAACTGTTCCTCTACCCTTGAGCAAGACTTCTACCATTGCAGCATGCAATGGCCCAGCTATTAACAAAATATTAGCATACAAAATTTGACTTGAGATTACATACATGATTAGCCAACATGTAGGCGAGGAGGTTATAGGCGTGACCTAAGCAGTCTTTGTGACTATTCCAGTGGCTTTGATGATCTCAGAATCGTGGAAATTACTGGAGAAGAGCAATCAGTAGAAGAGCATTGTTGGTATGATCAGAATAGAGCCTCTAATTGCCAGAACAATAAACCATGTCACAATCTGCAAAAAATATGCTTATGATTCAAATTCTGTGAATTAAAAGAGGCTAATAATACACAAGCTCCACATACGAGGATCCAAAATAAAAACCTGTGCACAAGCCTGCAACTAATTTTTTAAAGAAAGGAACAGTCATAGTCAAGTTTATTCAAATGTACCCAAATTTGAGAATTGCAATCAAGGCCTTGAGAAGCGAAGCACATAGTGACAAAAGCCACTTATCACTTCTCCATAAGCTGGTAGAGACTAAGAAATGAACAAAAACCAATGCACAGGGCTCCTCAATATCATAATGCAATTAATTAAATCACAAAATTATAAAACGGAACCAATTTTTCAATGATGGCAGCCATATCTCCACAAGCTAGTGGGATCTCAGAAAAGCCAATACTCAAAATTCACTACTACTTAAGAGTATTAATTAAATAAAAGATTATGGATAATGACATCCAAAATAGCTTATTTTTCAATCTTTAACCTACAACCTGATGAGAGAAAGGGACTTACGGGAAGTAAGGAACCAAATGAATTAGAAACCCATAACTTCCCTCGATCAATCTAATATAATCATATTCAAAATAGAAAACCCATTATTCAAAGAAAAAGAACTCCCTCATGATTAGTGCTCTATGACAACACTAGTTGGAGTTAATACACGAAAGATGTGGTAAGAAGATCTCGGCCTTCCATAGTTCCAAATCGGTCGGGATTAAAAAAAAAAAAAATTATATTTTAATGTAAAATAATACTTCCTCGAACATTCAAAGTGTTGAACCCTACAAATACATACAACT
Organism: Ricinus communis; assembly: GCF_019578655.1. Classification (NCBI taxonomy): domain Eukaryota; kingdom Viridiplantae; phylum Streptophyta; class Magnoliopsida; order Malpighiales; family Euphorbiaceae; genus Ricinus; species Ricinus communis. The sequence continues at coordinate 14,283,316 of NC_063256.1, read as the reverse complement.
TAGCTAGCTTAAATTATTGTACATTCTCTAGTAAGAATATTAGGAGTTAATCATTGACTAAAGCGAAACACATAAGGAGGTATAGAAACTCCCTCATCATAAGAACATAACCGCAAGGCTCCTTTCTCCGGATTGCTCACTGAGATTATTGGAATGCTAGAAGAACTCTTTTCAAGTCTAGATAAGCGACAAGCTGTTGTTGCCAAAAAAGCAAGAAGAAATCACAAAACATATAATTCTTTGAGTCAAAAATATCAAAACCACAAACAAAACTAATAAAGCTAGCATCACCTTACCATTCTCCTAACAAATTGATCAAAGAAACGGGATAGCAACCAAAAACTTCTTTGAAATTTAAACTTTTTGTTTTAAGCTGAAATTAGAAGTAAAAGTTAGGCACCAATGAGAGTTCTTCCTGAATATCTAACCATACGTCCCTAGAAAAACAATGGTTTGAAATGCTCGATTAAGCGTGCAAAGCGACATTCATTTCTATAAATGTCGAACCACATGTACATGACCAAACCGGACCTATGTTATCAAGGTTCCTTCCCATAAATGTCACATCCATAAAAAGGCGAGTTGGGTAAGAAGAAACTTTTATTCTCAACCAGACCTAATTGGCGGACCACGGACCAAAACTAATGATCAAGATGGTGGCTAACTTTAATCTATCTACTTAACAAACATATTTTAAAAACGATTAGCTAAAAAGAAAAGACTCGAGCGGATACTTGACAATCAACCCACTAAATGGATTTTCAAAATAAGAAGGAAAGCGGAGAAAGGTGCAAACAACGAGATTCAATTATTTTGTTTTCTGATCTAATCTTTGTGTTCAAAGCGCCAAAAAAAGGATTGGCAAGATTAAAACTCCCTACGGAAAGATTATCACTAAAATCTTATTGTTATACCCAATAAGATTATTAAATACATTTACCCATAATATTTAAGATGCAAAGCAAAGCGGAATTATCGAGATAGAAATAAAAAGTGAAATAATTTACCATTTTGGTACTTGAGGCTCTTTTTCCCTTCTCTCGGTTGGATGCTTTCTTGATTGAATTTATTTAGAGCTTATAACTAAAAAGAGTGCAAAAATAGCTCTACTCCCAGTAAAAAAGAAATGAAAACATATGATATAAATAAATAAACCACAGGCAATCGCTTTCTTGTTCTTACTAAAGTGTCCAACAACATAAATACAAAAAAAAATCACATAAAAATTTGCAGCTAGCTAACCTTCAAAATTAGCATCATTATACTACAATTGACCTAGGCTGGAGAGCGGACAAGGTAGCCAATGTGTGCTAAAATGCCATGATGCATAGCATGTAATACAGAAGACGACATAGCCAATATATGCCAAAATGCCAAAAGAATTTAAAAGAAAAAGTATTAGCAAACATTTTAGTAAAATATAAGATAATTATTTTATATTTTTATTTAAACTGGGTCAATTGGAATATTAAATATATTTCACCTATAATATTCAAGGCGCAAAGCAAAGCAAAATTATCGAATACAAATAAGAAGTAGAGTAATTTACCATTGTGGCACTTGAGGCTCTTTTTCACTTCTCTCAATTGGATGCTTTTATGATTGGATTTATTTGCTATAACCCAAAAAGAATATTGATCAAAACTATAGAGTTGAGCTGCGGGGAAGATGGAGAAAGGAAAGTCAAACCAAGTGTACGACCAATATGTGTACCTTTAGAAGATTCGACTATTGATCAAAGCTACAAAGCATTTCCAAAACAACTCAATCTTAGAGTAATTGTAAAAGGTTAAGCGGATTCCACAAAGGGTGATGCGAATAAAGAAGACAAAATTAAGCAAATGCATGCAATTTTACTTCCCGATTTCACTCATCCCAAGTCGATCATGAAACAAATTTTAGATTGAAACAAGAAGCTATTAAAATATAGATCAAGATCAAGCCACGGGAACTTCATTTCCTTCTTTGGCACCACGGTAATTTATGGAGTACAAGATTAGAACTTCAAAACAAGAAAAGTATATTTTTACATTTAGAAAGTTATCACTATTCACCTTATATCTCTCTTTAAAAAGTTATCACTATTCACCTTATATCTCTCTTTTAAAAAGTTATCACTATTCACCTTCTTTTAAGTCACGTATCATAAATATTAAGAAAAGCTAGCATTGAAAATAAGAAGCTATATGCGTAACAAGAACCAAATGAAATTAGGAGAAAGTTTGACCACGGCCAAAAATGCCCAACCAAAAACTAAAACCCAAATCCTGCAAGGGAAGAAAATCTGAGAGAGAGTAAACTAGAACCAAATTGAATAATTAAACTTAATCCGGCTACAACTATCTAAACATCGGCAATATCATAATTAAGTAGAGACCACAAAAACCAAAAGCACAAAACATTGAAAGCCAATCACTAGAGCAATCACCCAAAATAATATACTAATGTCTATTAGCAATGCAATAAAACTACAGTTTGCGACAATGGAAGACATAAGATCGGGTAGGTAGTAGCATAAAGAGCTCGGCCTTCCATAGTTCCAAATCGGTCGGGATTAAGAAAAAAAAAGAATCATATTTCAACATAAAATAATACTTAACAATCAAAATGTTGAACCCTACAAATACATACAACTTAACTAGCTTAAATTATTGTACATCTATTAGGAGTTAATCATTGACTAAAGCGAAACACATAAGGTAGTAGAGAAACTCCCTCATCATAAGAACATAACCACAAGGCTCCTTTCTCCGGATTGCTCACTTTGAGATTATTGGAATGCTAGAAGAACTCTTTTCAAGTCTATATAAGCGACAGCTGTTGTTTACAAAAAGCAAGAAGAAATCACAAAACATATAATTCTTTGAGTCAAAATATCAAAACCACAAAGCGAAACTAATAAAGCTAGCATCACCTCACCATTCTCCTAACAAATTGATCGAAAGAAACAGCATAGCAACCAAAAAACTTACTGAAATTTAAACTTTTTGTTTTAAGCTGAAATTAGAAGTAAAAAGTTAGGCACCAATGAGAGTTCTTCCTGAATATCTAACCATACGTCCCTAGAAAAACAATGGTTTGAAATATCAGTTAAGCGTGCAAAGCGACATTCATTTCTATAAATGTCGAACCACATGTACATGACCAAACCGGACCTATGTTATCAAGGTTCCTTCCATAAATGTCATCCATAAAAAAGCGAGTTGGGTAAGAAGAAATTTTTGATTGTCAATCAGACCTAATTGGCAAACACAGACCAAACTACTGATCAAGATGGCTGGCCAACTTTAATCTATCTACTTAACAAATATATTTAAAAAAAAAATTAGCTAAAAGAAAAAACTCCAACCAGATACTTGACAATCAACCCACTTAATGGATTTTCAAAATAACAAGGAAAACAGGAGAAAGGTGCAAACACTGAGATTCAATTATTTTGTTTTCTGATCTAATCTTTGTGTTCAAAGCGCCAATTAATGGATTTTCAAAATAACAAGGAAAACAGAGAAAGGTGCAAACACTGAGATTCAATTATTTTGTTTTCTGATCTAATCTTTGTGTTCAAAACG